>NC_056751.1:741640776-741709437 GCF_019279795.1 Protopterus annectens | reverse complement strand
GGTACAGAACCCTGAACATGGGGGGTTGTGCATAGCAGTACAGGAGCCTGAACATGGGGGCTGTGCATAGCAGTACAGGAGTCTGAACATGAGGGGTTGTGCATAGAAGTACATGTGCATGAACACAAGGGGTTGTGCATAGCAGTACAGGAGCCTGAACATGGGGAAGGTTTGCATATCAGTACAGGAGCCTGAACATGGAGAGGGTTGTTCATAGCAGTACAGAAGTCTGAACATGGAAGGGGGGTTGTCCATAGCAGTACAGGAGCCTGAACATGGGGGGTGTGCATAATAGTACAGGAGCCTGAACATGGGGGAGGGGTTACATAGCAGTAGAAGAGCCTGAACATGGGGGTGTTTGTGTATATCAGTACAATAGTCTAAACATGGTAGGGGTGTGCATAGCAGTACAGGAGCCTGAACATGGAGAGGTTGGCTTGTGCATATTAGTACAGGAGCCTGAACATGGGGGGGAGTTGTGCATAGCAGTATAGGAGCCTGAAAATGTAAAACATTTCTTCAAAGCCAACTTCATGCTTCTTAAGACAGAAGTGGTGAACTTCATGACACCCATGCAGATGGACAATACAGTTAACTACTGAATCCTACACAATTGCACTTTATAAGCACTTACATGAGTGCATGGATCGTTCTATCCCAAATAGAACCAAGACACTATCCTCCAAAAAAAAGGAAGCCAATCTGGTGGTCCCCCCTGCCATAAACAAACTGTACAACAGAAGGAAGAAACTCTTGCAAAAGAGAGTAAAATCCCACAAGTGGAGGAGCTCCCTGGTCAGCCTCAGTAAGAAGCTGCGATCCCTGATAAAATCCTCCAAAGCTAGTTACGAAAACAAAATTGCCACTGATTCTAAAGACAACCACAAAGCATTCTATAGCTGTGTCAAGAATCTCAATGGCAACACTCAGATCTGCTCTGAGTTACATCCCAATGGTACTAAATATACAGAGCCAACTGATATTGCCAACATCCTGGCAGATAGGCTCAGTGCTAACTTTACCCCCCTCTCACCCCCTAAAGAGCCCATCTCTATACTGGAAGAATGCAAAGTTCCTGTAATTATGGCTGCACAAGTAAAAACCACACTCTCCAAAGGCAAGAACACAGCATCCATGGGACCAGACAACATCCCAGGCTGCGTTCTACATGAACTACAGAATGAACTGGTACCCCACCTAAGTACCATGTTCAATCATAGCCTCATCTCAGGCTTTGTGCCTGCTGAATGGCGCACAGCAACAGTTATCCCACTTCACAAGGGGGGAGCCACCATGGACCCTGGGAACTACTTCCCCATTAGCCTGACGAGCCTGGTCTGCAAGGCCATGGAACGTATCATCATGGAACTTATAAACAAAGACACTGGTAATCTCCAAACTCTGGATCCCACCCAGTTCGGGTTTGTAAAAGGCAGATCATGTCTCCTAAACCTGATAGACTTCTTTGAAGCAGTCAGCAAAGCCATAGACAAGGGTAAGGTGGTTCACACAGCCTATCTAGATCTTGCCAAGGCTTTCGACACCATCCCCCACTCTGGAATTATAGATAAACTCACTAAACTAGGTATAAATCCCTATGTCACAAGATGGGTTGCCAACTGGCTCACTGACAGAACCCACACCGTGAAAGATGCAGACTCCAAATCCAACTTCAGACCAGTGACATGTGGAGTACCACAGGATTCAGTCCTGGGTCCTCTCTTGTTTGGTATCTACTTCTCTGAAGTACAGGCTAACACAGAAGGTCTTTGGCTAATGAAGTTTGCAGATGACTGCAAACTAGGAGCCATAATCGAAACTCCTAACGATGCGGACATCCTACAAAAGGGCCTCACTGAGACAGATGCCTGGTGTCAAAGCCATGGCCTCAAGCTCAATGCCAAAAAGTGCATTGCCATCCCCTTTGGTAAAAACTCTGTACCCATGAACTACAACATAGGCGGTAGTATACTTAACACCAAAAGTGTGATGAGACCTTGGGACACAGGTGGACAGTAATCTCTCCTTTGATAATCACATCGCCAGAGTAGTCAGGAAATCCTTCTACGTGGCACACCTCATCACAAAAGGTTTCTCAGCCAGAAAAAAATAGGTCATTGTTCCCCTCTACTTATCACTCATTAGATCCATTATAGAGTACAACGCCCCTTTTGGTATGTACCTCACAAGACATCTACAACAACTGGAAAGGCCACAGAAATACCTCACAAAGAGGATTACTGGCCTCAAACAGATGCCCTACGCAGACCGTCTCAAAAAACTCCAGCTTTACTCCGTCGCATATCGCCTACTCAGAGGTGCTCACTACCTAACATACAAAGCTATGTCAAACCCAGAGCTGCTGGACATGCTGCACTTAAAGAAATCCCAATCCCTCCACGCTACATGCTCTAGGGAACGAAAGCTTGTCACCGCAATAAACAGAACATGCCGGAGAGATAGATTCCTGTCCCAGAGACTTCCCATACTCTGGAATAAACTACCTATCTATAGCAAACAAAGCTCCTCATTAGCACTCTTCAAGAAAAATCTTGATGATTGGATGAGAAATAGGAAATTCACTCCGGGGATCACCTCTGTGGCTCTGCTCGACATTGGCACAGGAAAATAATTTTCTTGGGTGGCAAAAGCCAGGGTACCTTTTTGGCTGGGCTTGTATAGGCCCCAGGGTTGATAGCCTAGTACCTACCTATGAACCTATGCACCTATGAACCTATGAATCTGAACATGGAGGGGGTTGTGCATAGCAGTACAGGAGCCTGAACATGGGGGGTTGTGCATAGCAGTACAGGAGCCTGAACATGGGGGTGTGCATAGCAGTACAGGAGCCTGAACATGGGGGTGTGCATAGCAGTACAGGAGCCTGAACATGGGGTGTTGTGCATAGCAGTACAAGAGTCTACTGCAGAGTGGAAGGAAAAGAGCCAGTAGCCACAGGGGGTTGATGTCCAGAGATTACAGGACACACTCTCTGAGTGCCATATGTAAACCACATATGTACATGGTTTATTATTTATTTATTTTGTTTAACATTTGTTTACTGGGAAAGTCCGACTGGGACAGAACCCATTTTCAGAGTAGGCCCAGGGAGAAACTATCTAGCAGCATGTCTATGAAATTATTATGTGTCAGTAGGGCAACAACTGGAAAAGTCCACCAATCAGAAGAAAGAAGTGCTACCACAGACTCTCTGCATACATGGCATGTGCATTCCTAACAAAGTTGTTGCACGCAAAATGTATTGAGACCATTTGTGACAAGGAGTAGTACAATGCATGAATGCTCTAGGTGGCCATACTAAGTCCCTGTAACAAGTGTAGTGTTGCACATTCAAGTGACCAGCCACTGCTTTGCTGTATTCGTGTGTACAGTCCAAGGAATTTGTTGCATTCTGCTAACCATAAGCACAATTTTATATTGTATTTTGCACTTTTAAACTGTATTTTTGCTATATTTATGATTTTTTTAAAACTGCTCTTGCTGATTTGTTACACTTTTTGTCTGCTGTAGCATAGACTAGATTCAGACCTGCTGTATCTTGTTCTGTTTGTTAAATTGAGCACTAAAGCAAGCTGTCTTTTGTTGGAGAGGTCCCCCCTGCACCACTGTGGCAGGAGAGTGCAGCTAAGGTTCATCTGATTAAAGGTTGCTGTCAGGACTCAGTTTTGAGCTTTTTTGTTGGTTAAATTATTTAATTCAGTTTGCTCACTGTTTTAACACAGCTTGACAGAGTTAGGTGACCATCCACTGCTCTACTGTATTCACCTGTGCACTCCAAGGAATCTGTTGCATTCTGATAACCATAAGTACAATGTTATACTGCATTTTTGCACTTTAAACTGTATTTTTGCTATATTGCTGATTTTTCAAAACTGTTCTTGCTGATTTGTTGCACTTTTCTCTGCTGTGGCATAGACTAGATTCAGGCCTGCTGAATCTGGTTCTGTTTCTTAAACTGAGCAATAAACCAGGCTATCTTTTTTTGGAGAGGGCTCCCTGCACCCTTGTAGCAAGAGAGTGAAGTTAGGACTCATCTGATTGAAGGTTGCTGACAGGGTCAGTTTTGAGCTGTTTTAATCATTAAATTGCTTAATTCAATGTGCTCACTGTTACTATATAAGCCCACATTTGTGTGGGTTTGCACTTATTTTAACTCCGCTCCACAGAGTTAGGTGACCAACCACTGCTCTACTGTATTCATCTGTTTATGTGCAGCACAGCACCATGCATCGTCATGAGTGGGGGTAACCACTGGTGGTTATAGATGCAAACATTTCATTAGATAAATGTTCCCTCAGTAGCTGCCGATGATCCAGCTGAGTAGTCCTTAAATTGTACTTAGCCCCATTAGTTCAGACCCCATTTAGAGCACCCAGTTATACCACAACCCTTCATTTTCCTTCCCCAATGTGAAAACAGGTTTTATCCTAGCATTATGGATGGTCAGTCTCCCTCCATGTCTTCTACCAGCCTGATTGACATGGGTATCCTGAGGCAGTGTAGCAACTGCATTATATACACTAACAACCCTCTACACCTAAATCACCCAAGTGCATCTGTGAGAGATGCATCTACAATAAGAATCCAGAATTATTTTTCTCTCACGCACAGAACAGGAGCACTGAACAGGTTGCCAACTCACATACTACACATCCTACGCAAACTATGCACTCAACACATAAACCATCATACGAGGAGGTACTCACCAGAAACCTATCTAAACACCAGAGGCCTTCCGAACACAAACATGCTACACTTGATACAGCACCTACAGCACTCAATACACATAAAAACACAAGCATCAATGTCTCATCAAATAAGCCCTTAAGACAAAGCACATCTAAGCCACATTTGTTACTCATAGGTGAGTCCATTGTGAGACCCACATATGTCATACTCACCAGGACAAGGAGAAAGTTACGGTCAGCTGTCCATCAGGTACCACAATCCTTTATTTACTGTTAAGTGCTTTTCATTTGTCTCAAATAGCAAACTTTATCAGACAGCAAACAGCAACTAAAACCTTCCTTCTTATATATTTAAAATGGTGCCATTTCCTTTTCAAACAGGAAGTGACATAGTCAGTGCTTTTTTTAAAAAATATACGACTCATAAAAACTTGTTGCGAAAATACCGATACAATGTCTAATCATCTAAGCCAACATGCTCCATAAATAATTGTATTGCAGACAATAAATAATTTTTATATATAAACATGTATATGTGTGTGTATATATATAATATATATATATATATATATATATACACACACACACACACACACACACACACACACACACGAATATTCACAGATTAAATGAAAAAGTTACTACATCCATCATACTAGACATACATTTTTTATCAGACCCAATAATTAATAAAATTGTGATTGCTATATCCTCATTTAAAGACACATTAATATAAACTTGCTAACCAATGCCTAAACTGAAAGTATTATGAATAATATTCTATTTTTATTATTATTTATTATTATTATTAGTAATGCCTTATTTATTCACTTTCCTACTTTTTTACTTACTACCTAGCCAATGCCTTTTACTTAAGTATACCATTAATAGTGCAGTAATCATTTAATCCTCGCCATACACATGAATGTAGTTGCAGTTGCCAAACCAATTTAGCCTTTTCCAGCTGAATAATCCAAGGTCCGCCCCTATCCTGTTCTTTAATCTGCTGTATTACACAAAACTTGAACAGATGATCTTTAAATTCATATATATGCTTTGCTAATGCATTTGTTAAAATCCCTTTTCTGACTGCATAAATATGCTCATATATTCTCTCTTTCAAACTTCTAGTTGTTTTTCTTATATAATATGCCGGACATAATTGGCATATGGCAACATAAACTACCATTTTTGTATTACAATTAAATGTTCCAGTAATTCTATATTTTCTGTTTTTGATCTCAACACATTGACCTTGGGATATAAACCTGCAGTAGTTACACATGCCACACTACTCCTACCCATGTGCAAGTTATTAGTAGCTTTTGTACAAGGCTCTCTTAGGTCCTTGAGGGTTTTGCCTCTTCTTGCCACCATTTTTATTCCTTCCCCGACCGTTTCTCTGATTTTTACCGTTTCTCTGATTTTTACATCATCATTAATGACTGCAAGGGCAGCAACAAGTGGATAATTTGGCATATGAAACTATGGGACATGATAGGAGCCAGCAGCGAATACTGGGCTCGCCGGCCTCACAGATTATTCCACCTGGACAGCGAACTGCAACCTCTTCAAATACAGTAACTGTTGAGGTGAGACAACAAGAAATTAATGGTCCTGCTCTTAATTCCACCAACGTAGCAGGTATGCCTTCAAATATCCCTTATAATGATGGGCAAATGCGTAATGTTCTTAGTACACATAATGACAATGTGGCTGATGTAAGGCATAACTCTGTACATAATTGTAGTGCTATTAATGTTTGGAAACTACCACCATTAAATGAATGGTTGATTAATGAAGAACAGGCAGCACATAATGTGCACAACATAATACAAGGTGGAGATGTTATTAGAACATTACTTAATTAGTTTGACAACAAGCTTTCTAAACTTTTAAGAAACTACAATTGGAGAATGTTTATCTTATGGACTGTATAAGAAGTAAGATAGTGTCTGTTTTTGTCTTTGTCTTGCAACCTGATAGACTTTCTTTGTACTATTATCTGGGTCACATTCTAGAAGCCAGTGATTGCCTCTGATGCCTTGTTCTTTGCTACTGCAGCTCCTCTATTAGCCTTCTATTTTTTCCTGCACTCCTCCTTTCTTTTGATGACTTTCTGGACTTCTGCATTCCAACACCAGCTTTCCTTATGTACCTTGTTTCCATAACCTGGCCGGCCCCATATCTGCTCTGTAGTCCTCTCACATGCTGTTTTGAGGTGCTATTCTTCTTTAACTCCACCTATTTCCTCTTCTTTCTGAGGTGTTAGAGCCCTGAGTAATTCCTTGAATTATTCTGCTTGCTCTACAGTCAACTTCCAGCTCTTCAGTCTAGTCTCTGTTGACCTCAGAGCCTTCTCTGATCACTGCTTGTGGCAACCAGTAGTTTATGTTGTGGACCGAATGTTTCACTGGGGATGACTTTTCAGTCTCGATTCTACCCCAGTACCGTTTTCTTACTAGGATGAAGTCTACCTGAATTGCATGTTGGCCACTCTTGTATGTGGACTTGTGACTGTCTCTCTTGCTGAAATGTGTTGGCCACATCAAACCATTTGCTGGACAGAAGTCTAGAATGCTCTCTCTTTCTTTATTCCTGTTTCCCCACTCATGTGAACCCAGACAGTCCTCATACCCCACTCTGTCTGTCATAATATGTGCATTCGGGTCACCTATAATCAACACCAGTTTATGTTGTCCTGCTTAATGTAATAGGTCCTGCAACTACTGTCTGAATGCACTCTTTTCCTCACTATCACAACACTGTTGTTTGGCATATGCTGAGATTATCAATAGTGCCCTATCCTTACACTGGAGTCTGATTACCATGAGTCTCTCACTAATTCTGATGACCACACTGCCTTCTGAAGCCTCTACCTCACCACAATTCCCACTCCATTTCTAGCCAGTTCTCCTCCTGAGCAGTAGACTCCGGACCCCAAGTCAAGTGACTTTGCTGCACTACCCTTCCATCTTGTCTCTTGAATACATAGGATGTCCGGCCTACTCTTTACCATCATATCATCCATTTTCAAGCTGTGTCCTGTCAACGAACCTACACTGAGTGCAGCAATTTGTAGTTCATGTTTGGCAGGTTCATTGCTTTTACATCTAGCTTTCACTCAACAGAGCTATCTCAGATAATCCAAGATGGGCAACTGGACATTGGCCAGACAGTAACTTATTAACCCAGGGCTACTGGTCTTTATGACAAGCACACACTGGCCAATAGGGGCCCATACCTCCCTTCCACCATTAACATGGGTCCCTGTTGTACGTTGGATTCTCACCCTACTTATCACCAGCAAATACCCATGCCCATTTGACAACATTAGTCAACACAACCAAATCAACTGGAGCCAATTTTTACACCATTTAGTAGCTACCCCTAACACATGTCACATGTCTGTGATCTGTGTTCTCCTATCTTGATGATGTGATACATGTTCTCCTATCTTGATGATACTGCACACAATAGTTAATGCCCACAGCAGTTGATATATGCAACATTTTCCACATTTATGCACCATCTAGAGTATGTGCTGCTGCACTCAACTTCATTCTTGGGTGAGTTTGAGGTGGAAACATTCAGCATGTTTTTGGAACGTAGAAAGAACCCCACAGAGACACAGGGAGAACATGGAAACTCCATACAGGCAATTGGGCAGAGGTCAGGATTGAACATGGTACCTTGCGCATGTGAGGCGAAGACCTTAACCATTATATGTAACCAGCACCCTGCTTACATGACATTTATTTATTTATTTAACATTTGTTTACCAGGAAAGTCTGACTTGGAACTAAGCCAATTTTCAGTGGAGGCCTGAGGAGGAACACTCCAGATGCATGTCTTTGTAATGTGGGAGGAAACCACTCCAGATACATGTCTTTGTAATGTGGGAGGAAACCAGACCACCCAGAGGAAACCCACACAAATGCAGGGAGGACAAGCAAACTCCGCACAGAAGGCACCCCAGCTGATAGGTGTGTATACTGCCCTTTGCAACCTGACTATGTGTACATCAACCAACTTGATGATCCCATGGGAAGTCCACCCACACAGACTGGTGGCACTGGTTGGACATGTGCCATTTGTGGGAATCATGGGAACTTACAAGATGGTACACAGACACCTTATATATGTCACGGGCATTACATATCACCAGGCAACTGAGGGATTGTAGGTCCTTTCTACTGAAGTATTTCAGTCCCTGTGGGCTGTGTGGAGCTACAGATCTCAGGACCTAGGGGAAATGGACTATGTTGCAAAATATCTGCATAAAAATGGTTTGCTCCTGTGCAGTTGTGGGGAACCTGATATGCTCTTCTCATCCTGCAGCATGATGTCAAGGAAGCTGTAAGACACAGAATGCTGATGTCTGTGATAGACACTGCGCCCCCTATTCATTGCAGACGGGTCCCTGTAGCTAAGATTTTTAACCCCACTGGCTAGGACTGCAATCGCCCAATTACACCCACTCTCTACTCTCTTATATGCCTCACCTGTACTCTCAAACCTCAACAATTACCAAACTAGGTACGCTGTCCCATAGCTACAATCATATTGCCAGATTCGCCACTGGCTCCATCTATAGAACCCACCACTGCCAGAACTTTAAACAACTAGAGTGGCTAGAACTGCCCAGATTAATTAAATTCAATCAACTCTTAATAGTGCACAAAATTTTGTACCACCCTGAGGATACACCCTCACTTAAAAATATTATTAAGCCATATAACAATCTAAGATCCCTACGGTCAGCCGATAAACTACTGGTCCAAACCCACAAAGCTAATAACTCTGCTGGTGAATCCCTGTTTGCCAACTTCATTGGCAAAACCTGGAATTCATTGCCAAACTATATAACCCTACAATCCTCCAAAAGTCTCTTCAAAAAAAACCTCAAACAGTATCTCAAAGTGAATTGGCTATGCCCATGTACCAACCCTGATTAAGTTATAAACTAAAAGCATATTCTGAAATTATCATACCTTGTAACTACATAACCAAGCTGTGCTTCCAATCTGATGTCTCTTACTTTTAATTCTCTGTCCTTGACAATTGTAAGTCCCTGCTAGGGAATCACTACTAACCCATTGTATATAATCACTTTGTTTTTATAATTGTTTGCTAACTTCTGTGTAATCTATGTAAGTTTGTCTTTGTGGAGCTTTTCTCCCCGGTCCTCCACTGAAAATGGACATGTATCCAGTCGGACTATCCCAGTAAACAAATGTAAAATAAATAAATAAATAAATAAATAAAATGGTTAATGCTATACATACCAATGTATGCATTGGGATGAGCATTTCATGTAACCACTTTCATTTTTCTTGTGGACAACAGAGTACATTTAACTCCTATATGGTCTTCCTATCCACCTGGTGTTAGATTCTGCTACAGAAGGAGCTGATGGTACCTTCTGCAATGGCATGAATGACCGTGACAGCACTGGCTCCATTGGCAACCACTAACACATTTTGTTCAGCTATAGTTGCTGCTATTTCTAAAATCTTTACAGCCTCCTGTACACAGACACCCCCTAATGTTCAGAACACATTTTCACCACATTGCAGTGCACCTGCTTTATAGGTTCATAGGTATGTACTAGGCTACTCACCACTGAGGCCTTTTAAGTCTAGCCATGCATCCCAAATCTCTGACAACTTCTGGTACCCTTATTAAGTTTGAAAAGGGACTTGGGAGATGAGCCATTTACAGGCTGCCTGTGTCCATTAGAGACATCTGTGCCAAACCAGGGATGAGTTTCCTGTTTCCCATCCAATTGCCTAAGTTGCACTTGATTCGGTTCACAGGGATGAAGAACCTGTTCTAAATAAGGGATACTCTCTGGGATACATACTCATGTCTCCAGCAGGTCCTAGTTATATCATTGGCAAGGTTTAAGTCTTTAGAATGCATAATTCCCGTGCTGTTTGTTTTACGGATCTGCAGAAGGTCCGTCAGGATGGGGTCCTACAATGCCTTGCACGCCAATCATACATCCCTCTTCAACAGCCTGTAGGAGACAAAATACAGAAATAGGCCTTTGGGGTGGTCTGCATAAAACATGTTAGTTATGCCCTGCATTCTTTTAGTAAGGATACTCTGTATACATTTCATTTGCTGGATATGACTGGTTAGGTACATACCAAAAGGTATGTACCTGATACATTTCTGAATCAGTCAACCATGTTTATTTTCATCAGTTGCATTACTTGTGCCTCATTTACGTGGGATTCCTCATTTCTATATCATTATGTAATCATTGCATGTGCTACATACTAAGTTATTTTTCACTTTGCACAGTCATGCTGTGTGTGTCAGTGAATTATTCACATGATGTGTGTTTGTACTGAACATTGTGCTTAATATTTAGGAATCCTGGCCAAGATCTACATGGTTATTGATAATGGCTTAAAAATTATGTCTAAAAGATAAATTAAAGCTTAGTATTCTATAGTTCCATTACTGGCAAGCTCGATGCCCAAGAAAAATAACACAAAAAGACAGCATTTAGTTCTCAGTTAGAATACATGCCCAATAAATTGTCCAAAATTTCTTTGACCTTGTCCAGGAATTCTAAAAAGTTAGAATAGATGGAAGACAATCTTGAAGGAACTCTTGATTAAGAAAAATGCTTACCTTCAAAGGACCAGGTAATCGACAACAATCAGAAAAAGGCTTTAATCAAATTAATTCTCAGTGATGTTAACATCCTACAGAAAGGCCTCACTGAGACCAATGACTGGTGTCAGAACCGTGGTCTTAAGCTCAATGCCAAAACATGTGTCATCATCCCCTTTGGGAGAAAGCCGGTTCCCATGAATTCCCACATTGATGGTAGTCCACTGAACACAGAAGGCGTTATAAGAGATCTGGGGACACAGGTTGACAGCAACCTCTCTTTTGACCACCACATTGTCACTGTGGTCAGAAAGTCCTTCTATGTGTCACATCTCATTACTAAGGGTTTTGCATCCAGGAAGAAAGAGGTCATTGTCTCCCTCTACTCTTCCCTCATTAGGTCAGTCATCGAGTACAATGCCCCATTTGGCATGTACCTCACTAGACACCTGCAACAACTGGAGAGGCCGCAAAAGTACCTCACAAAGAGGATCCTAGGCCTTAAACACTTGTCCTATATGGACAAACTCAAAAAAACTCCAACTATTCTCTGTCTCATACTGCCTACTTAGAGGCGATCTCTGCTTGACTTACAAAGCCATGTCTGACCCAGCTCTGTTAGAAATGTTACATCTGAAGAAATCCCAATCCCTCCACACCGCACACTCCAGAGACTTCAACCTCATTACCACAATCAACAGAACATGCTGAAAGGACAGGTTCATAACCCACAGACTGCCCATGCTATGGAATAGACTTCCCATACATGTCAAACAGAGCACATCACTAGCCCTCTTCAAGAGAAATCTTGATGAGTGGATGGGAAATAGAAAATTCACCCTGGGCATCACTCCAGTGGCTCTACTTGACAGATGCACTGGGGACTAAAGTCGGGTGGCACGATGCCAAGGTAATCCTATGGGCTAGGCTTGTAAAGGCTCCTGGGCCATTAGCCTAATACACACCTATGAACCTATGAACCTATTTCTCTTGAGGAATACAGTTTATCAGTTTTAGTCCTCGTATTATATCTCACATTATACCTTTTTAAGTAATATGCAACCCAGACATCACTGATAATTTCAAATGACCCAAAATCAACTAAGGCAATGCTTTTATTTAAACTAATTACGTATATTTCTACTTAAAAGTACTCCAAGCAGATTATATAAACTCTATTGTATCAAAATCAAAAATCAAAATCCTCCTTTAATGATTCACAATCATATGTCAGTTATTTTTATCTACCCCTCCTCATTATATATTTTATCTTTTCCATTAACTCTTCACATGTTTGCACTGTTATTACTGTCACATACTATTATTGCCTTCTACGGTACTATTATATACTATTATTGCCTTCTACGGTACTATTATATACTATTATTGCCTTCTACGGTACTATTATACGCAGTGTGTGTATTCTTTTTAATAATTTATGCATGTTTGTGCGGCATGCCTCATTAAAAAAAACTTTAAAAAACAACTGGAAAAACAAATGTAATATTATGTGTCAGAAATGTATTACAGGACCCTGTGTGGAGTATATGCAATGGTGTATTGGTGCTGTTGCTAACATGGTAGGGCTTTGCACCTTGTTGTTTCCAGGGTCTGAGCTTGGATCTCAAAGCAAATAAGCTGGGGTTACTGAATAGCACAAATGGGTATCCGTGTCCGCACATCCCATCCATGTAGGCAGAGAACCATGTTGTTATCCACACAAGAGGTAGCTGACATCAAGGGAGGGTGTGTCCAATAACTTCTAAGCTGATTAGAGCTTAGCTGCGCCTGTTCGCACAAAGCGCCATCATGCTGTGCTTGGAAGTCTGGAGGTGTGTTTACACTTAGTGCTAAGCTTTGTTTACCTATAGGGCACGTGTTTCCACGTATTTGCATAGTGTGCTGTCGTGCTGAGCCTGGAAGTATGGGGGTGTTCACACTAAGTGCTAAGCTCTGTTTACCTACTGGGTAAGCGTTTGTATGGCACACCCCAGTGCTGAGTGTATCTAAAAGGCAATGACAAATTAATTAGGTTTGAACCCTACTTAAATTAAACTAGGGTCATTAAATGATGTTAATGGTATACTAGGCATGTGTAATGCATCATAGGTAGCCAATCATGCAGGCAGCACCTACAGCAGAGCACTATAAAGTATGCAGACACCCTAAAATCTGATTTCCCCCCCCATACTCTGCACCATTGGTGTACAGACCTGGGAATTTTAACCTAGAGAATGCTAGAGGCTGCTGCAGGTCTACTACATCTGTATGTGCTAAATGCTGAGGTAAATGCAGCTGCTGCTGATGACTATAGGCCTAGACTGAGAAGGAGAAGAGTGTTCAGGCCCAGGGTGACCTTCCAGGAGCTGCATGAGCTGGAGATTGTAGAGCACTACAGGGTGTACAGAGACATACTACAATAGCTCACTGAGCGCTGCCAACCTCAACTCAGACCCAGAGCCAACAGAGGGAATCCCATCCCAGTGGAAACAAAAAATATGTGTAGCACTTAGGATAATAACTACAGGTACCTTCCAAAGATCAACTGGAGACATGATGGGGGTCTCACAGGCATCAGCATCCAGAGTAACCTACAAGTTCCTGGATGCCATGCTACAGGATGCCAGTGAGCACATTTATTCTCCCATCACCCCTGAGGCAAGGGCCAGCAATATTCAACACTTCTACTGTGTAGCACATTACCCTGAGGTACTGGATGCCATAGATTGCACTCATGTATACATCAAGGCACCACCCAGTGAGGAGAGTAGAATCTACATCATCTGCAAGGGGTACCACTCCATCAACTGCCAAGTCATGTGCAATGCCTAGGGCATTATCATGAATGTGCATGCTGGCACCCCTGGAAGTTATCATGACTCCCATATCTGGCAGACATCACCGCTGTACCAGATGTTTTCTAGGTGGGAATCCCACATGGCCATTTATTGGGGGATGCTGGCTATGCACTGGAACCATGGATGATGGCACCCATCAGAAATGTGCACACACCCATGGAAAAACACCATAATGAGGTACACGCACAAGCCAGGAACATCATAGAGTGTGTGTTTGGGCTTCTGAAGTCATGTTTATGGTGCCTCAATATATCTGGTGGAGCCCTGCAGTACTCTCCAGCCAAATATGCATATATGTTCACAGTTTGTGCCATGCTATACAGTATGATCCAGCAGAAACAGCTGCACCAGGATCAGCAAAAGGAAAGGATACACAGCCCCTCCGCAGTGCCTAGGTCACCACAGCCACAATCACAGGAGGACTGGGAGGAGGAATCCCCTGATGATGTCCCTGTAGGCAAACGTAGGCATGCCCAGTATGCCCTGGCATTGGCTAAGAGACAGTGCATAGCACATGCACTGACAACCTAGGACCCTAGGGACTGACACCTTACTCCAACTCACAAACACATTAAAAATTATGCCAGGCAACCCACAAAGTCTGTTCCTAACCATGTTTTGGCTATGCATTGCATGCATCAGACAGACTCAGCCCTGAACTACAGTTCTGTTAACTGCTGCATTCACAAGGTAAGTCACTCACCTGCACACCACTTGTAAGGAGTACTATATTATGGTATTGTATGTATGGACCTGTTGCATATATGCAAGGGAATATAGTGGGCTATTTGGAGAGATGTAACATCCACATGGGACTACAGATACCCAGTCCAATAGTACGTATTCTGTAATATTCAATAGGCCACATGGTTGGAATATTCACTACAGCAGTCAAGGGAGATTTTGAACAGTGGGTCACATGATATTTGCACTACTGTCTATGCCAACACATCATGTGCTGTTCTTTCCCAATCCCAACAAATCAGTATTCCATACAACTGCTACAACAGTAAGTCTGCAATGATATATCAGCAGACCAGGCAATCTCAGGGCTGTGACACTGAACCTGATCACACAGTGGTTCATAGGTTCATAGATTACTAGTAAGCTAACTGCCCTTGTGGGCTATTTTGAGCTTAGCCAATTACCCCTGTGAGAATCAAACCCTGTACCTTGTGCCCAGTGTATGTTTCACATAATGCAGGGGTAGCAATGTACATATGTATGCTGTTGATTGTGTGATGAAGCACATCTCTGTCTGGCAGCCTGTGTGACTCAGTGGGCTAGGGATGTTAGTGTGGGTGATGGTGTTGATGGTTCGAATCTGGAAGTATGCACAGATTTTGCATGTGAGGTATTGGTATGCTGGTGTTTCCACAGACTGACATACCTCTCAGTCTGTTAGTGCAAGAAATCTGGGCAAAGCCAGAAAGAATAGGTAGGTAGGTACTAGGATATTGGCCCAAGAGCCTATGCAAGCCTAGCCAACAAGGTTCCCTGGCTTACCCCACCCAAGAAAGCTATTTTCCTGTGCCACTGTCGAGCAGGGACACAGAAGTGATCCCCGGGGTGTATTTCCTATTTCCCATCCACTCATCAAGATTTTTCTTGAAGAGTGCTAATAAAGAACTTTGCTTGACATAGATGGGTAGCCTGTTCCAGAGTATGGGAAGTCTCTGGGACAGGAATCTATCCCTCCAGCATGTCCTGTTTATTGTGTTGGCAAGGTTTAGGTCCCTAGAGCATGTAACTCAGATGTGGGGGCAAAGGTCCAAAAAATAGAGACAGACTGTACAGATTGTTCCAATTAATATAGAAAGCTGCTAGTATGACACTGAGTTGCATTATTACAGAATATCTGCAGGATATAACGTCCGATGCTCAGATGTTTGTCTGCAGTTAGTATTTTTCAGTGACCTCAGTATACAATAACTTACCAAAAGACCACAAATGTATGAGGAACAGACCAGAAATATGAGGCAGAATAATGGACATTTTGCAAAAATCTGTACAGTCAAGAGGTATGCAGACTGTCAGTCAGTGTGTGGAGGAACAGCATGAACCTCAGTTACATATTAAGTACAACACACAGCTGGGAAATGCCGTGGACAATTTGAAGGAAGTGCAGTACTGCAGAGACAGGTGCAATTGGCAATGTCTGCAACACACAAAATCCCAGACTGGAGTACAGGTAGGTCTGGCCTGGAATCACCTTGTAAGTACTACCAGTCTCACTGTGCATGCTCCAATGCTTAGTTAAAATGAGCACAATTCTGTTGCCTCATTATCGAAATGACCTGCAATGTGTAAATACGTCTGTACATGCAGACATATATGTATACATTTCCGTCTGTCCCTATCTCTCTCTTTTTCTCTCTCTCACATGATTAGTATATCTATCACTATGTACTGTCAAATAGATATATACCAATATATATATATATATATATATATATATATATATATATATATATATATATAAAACTATATATATATATTACAATGATACACAGACTCTCCACATATATCTACATAACGCATATACATATACATATCACACACACACACACACACACACACACACACACACACACACACACACACACACACACACACACACAAACAGCTACATTTATCCCTGTTATAGACAGATACAGTATATGTGTGGATGTATGCTTTGTCCCACATACCTTATTAATGGTGAGCAAATCTGCACTCACACATCCATACATTTGCTCAAAGGAACCAACACAACAATACATAATCCACTCACCTACAGACCCCTGTGCCTGCTGGATGTCACCATGTAGACAGACACAGGTGAGCAGGTGGTGTAATGTATAATGTTGTCAACACACACATGGACAGGGCACATTGTCCCTGCCCACAGGTTCACCTATACAACTGCAAGCAGCCACATATGGCCATACTGGTAACTGTACACACATACCAAGGATAATAACAGATATCTCACTGCTAGGACACTAGATGCAGATAACAGTATGAAGCAATATCACTCTGCAGGCCATGCATGCTGTGCAACACAAGCCTAGTTTGTGTAATCCACAAGTACTGTGCCTGCAATCACATATACAACAGACATAACCTGTGACGTGTGCGATAAGTACTATGAGCTATAGTGTATAAGATCTAGATAGGTAGGGGTTCTAATCTCACTCCACCCAACTTGGTGTGTGTGTGTGTGTGTGTGTGTGTGTGTGTGTGTGTGTGTGTGTGTGTGTGTGTGTGTGTGTGTGTGTGTGTGTGTGTGTGTGTGTTTGTGTACATCCCTCTGCAATACAACAGATGTGCCCTCATGGGCTATCCACCTGCAATAGTTATGCACTTTTTGGCCCTATAACTAGCTGCCAGCTTCCAAACTGCCCTCCTGTACAAGGCCTGATGATGTTATCCACCTTAAGACCACCAGCGGACAATCTAAAATCAGACAAAAGCTGTGGCATGTGTGAAAAATACTGTGAGTTATAATGTATAAGACTAGATAGGTAGGGGTTCGAATCTCATGCTGTCCAACTTGGTGTGTGTGTATATATCTATATTGCATGCATATGATAACCTTTGTAACTTAGGCATAGGTAGGCTTTAGTATTATTTTATTTGTAGCGGGTGATGTGGCCCCCTAAATGACTGACCACAACAAGGGCTGCTGATATCAACAAGCATTATATGTTCTAAACTGATAGTACTAGCAGACATGAGGGTGTTGCGTGCATCGGATGCTGTGATCTGTAGTGTGTACCAGTACATAGGTAAGTGTTCTAATTTACATACAGCCAATGTGCACTACATGTGTGCCTTGGAGTGTCCTGTATGCAGTGAGTGGAAGTGGTGGTAGCCTGAATGTAGCGATGTTTGTGAGTGAAGCTGTTACAGTATTTTACAACATGTTACAGAACCATAGGAAATGTGAACTTAACTAGCATAATGGCCATGCAGCAATCACAATCAGACATCTTTATACCCCTCGGTACAGGATCAGCACATATTGTCCCAGTCCAAGAGGGACTCAGGCAGATGCCATGTATTGAGATGATGGTTGCTCAACCAATCATACAGATGGCATGTCCTGAGGTGCACTGAGGTGCTCTGTGTAACATTAGGCAAGGTCTGTTTCAAGGGTGTGTTTAAGTCTGCTAGACAAATGTATCCCACAAGTAGTACTAATATCACATAGTAGGTTAATGCCCTTACAGTAAGTCATCCATCTACTATGCTTCCTACAGATAGGCAGCATATGCACTCCAGCAGGGTCACACCTTGTCCTGTATGCAAGGCACAGATCCCTGCTGAGTAGTCTATATGACACAGGCAACAATGACACTCATTGCAGATGATCAGCAGTGAGCACATACTGAAGTTTTGAAATGACTTTGTGAGGGACCATACCATTGTATGCAAGTGCCAGTACAGCTTGGAAAGATACATCAACAAATGGCCATTGCACTCAGATATTGGCATGCTGTTGGAAGAGTATGTGGAGGTTATGAGTATGTCACCTACTGGTGATTGTGGCCTCAGCTATGCCATATGATTCCTGCCATACTACTGTAGAGACATGGTGATCTGAAGCACATTAGGTGTAAACCTGTGTTGCCAGGTCTGTGTGCCCACTTTTCACCCCTGAGTATGTACATCACATGTTGGTACTGATGTGCTACTAACCGGGGACAATATTATAGTGTCCATACACTGCACACATTTGAGCTATTACACATGAAGGTATGGACACACAGTACTGTACCCTTTGACAGTCACTGTTTGTTAGGATGTGGGGATGCATTCACTGTTGTACCACCTATACTCATAGGTTTTGGGTGTAAATCTCAGACTGTCACTGCTATACTAAATGAGGCAGCCAGCACACCTATCATTTTGTGCAATGCCACCCTTGCCATGTCACCATACAGGCATATTGTACAACTGTAGCAGCCACACAGGTGCCATGGTACACCAATACACATTGTAGATAACATGTCCTATAGAGTCTGTGTTATGACCATATAAATGTAGTCTATCTCCTACATGCTTTGAAGGGGATGTGTATGTCCCCATACAGGGAGATGTCAGATCCTGTTGAGTACCTCCTGCATTGCCATGAGAGGAGACATATGTCTCATGTGTTATACACACCTACAACATCAACATGGTATACATAGTACATACTGGGGAGACTGCTATGTAACACAGAAAGTACACTCTACATGAAACAGGCCCCCCATGCATGTAAAAAATACATCTGCTTTGACACACATCATGTGCAGTTTACACAATGGGATGCAGAACACAATAAGCATAAGTGATGTCAGCCAACTATCTGAACCGGGCAAAGGATATTTGTAGATGGGTCAACTCCATCAACATAGCCTGTAGATGTGTAGCTTCCAAAAACCCAAGTGACACATATCAAGGGTAGCAGACCTTATCACAAATTATGAATGCATGAGTATGCTAACTGTCGCCATTATCCTTGTTAGACTGTCATACACATATGAACCTATGCAGCCATGTACATATACTGCTGTACCTTGCTGAAGTCATATTTCTGCTGTACTGCCATGTCATCCTGTGCCCCTTTATTTCCTCTGTGTGTAGATAGGTTATCCTCTGAGAATCCTGGAACAGAAACATACACAGGTCCATGACACACCTGTAGTTTTGTAACAATACCACCAGTACAACATCATACAGCATAAGGTACACAAAAGTATGTTGCGTACTCATGACACATGCCAGCATACAGTATCTGTTGGTGACCGCTACAAGTGGCATGGCAAAACAATACTGCATTAAAGAAGTACAAGTCAAGTAATATAGTCACTCTGTGCATCAGACACATAGCATCATTTCCCTGCATTGATGGAAAGGATGACAGAGATGTGGCACAGGTAGTATCACTTGCACAGGGTGTCTGTGGGGGTGCTGGAGGCCTAGGCTGGCCCAAATAGTTGACAGCATGTGTGTGAGACAGGAAGGGGTGCCAAATAGTGGGCCATGGAGAGGTGCCATGTGTGTCTGTAGGTGACCTGTATGTGACAGTAGTGAGTGAGTGAGTGTGTGTACACAGTCAAGCTCAGTGCTAGCCCTACACATGTGTATGTTGGACAGCTGTGGACCATACATGGTAGAGTTGACAGTTCACTGTCTCTGGCCCTGAACATGAGAATTGGCAATGCAAGGAGTTGCACTGTCACCACCATGCTCAAGGTCAGACGTGGTGATAGTATCTGATGGTGACTGATGTCTGCTGGGACAGTGTTGTACATGGGAATGCCCAGGACCATGTGCCCATGGCCTGCCATGTTGTGGTGTGGACAGCATACTCCCCTCTGTAGCACTGGATCTACTGCCACTACAGGAGCATGACTGTGCAGGGCCACGTGGACTCTCAGCAGATGATGTTGCTGACCTACATCCACGGGTCTGATGCCCAACTCCAAACAGATGTTCCAACACAGACAATGTGTGGTCCAAGACAGGCACTGTCTCAGCCCACCATCTATCAACTGCATCAGTGAACTGATCAAGGGTGTCCCCAATGTGGTGGAGGCAGTCACGGATGTCAGACTGTGCTGCATCCATAACCCTAAACATACATCGTGTGTTTCATTCAGAACATGCCTGTACCTCCATGATATCCCGAAACATGTGCCAAGTGACCTGTGATATGACACCGCAACAGGTGGTGAATTGAGAACAGTCCTCCAACAAGCCCCCTTGTCAATCTGCCTGTGTGGGACCACACCATCTCTCTGGCTATGGCTGGTGTCCACACTCACTGGAGCCATAGTTGCCACACTTTCCTGTGCAATGTCTCCACCCTCTGACTGTCCAATATCTGTGGTCTGTGGGGACAGGGTATGTGTGGGAATACTGATCATGTGTGGTGACAATGGGGACAGATGAGGGATGTCAACCTCTGGGACAGATACAGCCTCCAACATCCCCACCTGTGCCTCACTACAGCCACCATCATCATCAGAGTCCAAAGTGATACTGACATCAGGTTGTGTGGGGGAGACACCCAACCCCCCCCAGTCACCTGTGGAAACCAAGAGAAAAGCAGTACATTACTACCTGCACTATTTTGCATTGAAAATCCACCAAGACTGATAATAATGAGGATCCACAACTGCATTACCAGTCTTACAGCTTCTCATTTACACTTTCTTGCACAACAGACTTCCTCACAACAAAACACACATTCACAACTCCATTACCAGTCTCACAGCTTCTCATTTACACTTTCTTGCACAACAGACTTCCTCACAACAAAATACACATTCACAATGGCATTACCAGTCTCACAGCATCTCATTTACACTTTCATGCACAACAGACTTCCTCACAACAAAACACACATTCACAACTGCATTACCAGTCTCACAGCTTCTCATTTACACTTTCATGCACAACAGACTTCCTCACAACAAAACACACATTCACAACTGCATTACCAGTCTCACATCTTCTCATTTACACTTTCATGCACAACAGACTTCCTCACAACAAAACACACATTCGCAACTGCATTACCAGTCTCACAGCTTCTCATTTACACTTTCATGCACAACAGACTTCCTCACAACAAAACACACATTCACAACTGCATTACCAGTCTCACATCTTCTCATTTACACTTTCATGCACAACAGACTTCCTCACAACAAAACACACATTCACAACTGCATTACCAGTCTCACAGCTTCTCATTTACACTTTCATGCACAACAGACTTCCTCACAACAAAACACACATTGACAACTGCATTACCAGTCTCACAGCTTCTCATTTACACTTTCATGCACAACAGACTTCCTCACAACAAAATACACATTCACAACTGCATTACCAGTCTCACAGCTTCTCATTTACACTTTCATGCACAACAGACTTCCTCACAACAAAATACACATTCACAACTGCATTACCAGTCTCACAGCTTCTCATTTACACTTTCATGCACAACAGACTTCCTCACAACAAAACACACATTCACAACTGCATTACCAGTCACACAGCTTCTCATTTACACTTTCTTGCACAACATACTTCCTCACAACAAAACACACATTCACAACTGCATTACCAGTCTCACAGCTTCTTATTTACACTTTCTTGCACAACAGACTTCCTCACAACAAAACACACATTCAGCTCAAGGCCTGTATAACAAGCACGCCAGGTAAATCAAGTGAAACTTGACCAGTACAATTTACCTTTTAGTTATTCAATAAGAAACTATACTTGATAAAACAACACAGAAAACCCACGTATCTTAACAAATATATACAAATACAGGTTTCAGTGTCTAAGGTATGTACCATCAACCTTTCAGGTTTTAAAAGGCATGTCGGATTAATTGTCTCATGTAAACTTGGAGGCTTATTCACTCAACTGTAACTGCAACAGTGTTTCTGTTCATTCAGCTACACTCCTGTGATTACTCACTCTAAGAACCTTGGGTAAATGTTCCAAAATGGAACATACAAAAACATTCTAATCTAGTTACACACAAACGTAAGTGTACATAGGGCATTATTCTGGCCCTTAACGTTAATAGTATATATATATATATATATATATATATATGGGTTCATGTCAAACCAACGACATATTAAAATAACGAAAGTCACTACAGTGAAACGAAACCATCGACAGTTGAAAACATCGACAGTACATGTATACGAAAGTACAGTGCTAACATGGGTCCTGCAAGGGGGAAGTAGTAGGGGTACAGTATCATATCATATCCTTTACTTCCCCCTTGCCGGACCCATGTTAGCACTGTACTTTCGTATACATGTACTGTCTATGTTTTCAACTGTCGATGGTTTCGTTTCGCTGTAGTGACTTTCCTTATTTTAATATGGCGTTGGTTTGACATGAACCCATATATATATATATATATATATATATATATATATATATATATATATTCCTTAACAAAACAGTATCAAGCTTACCAAGAGCAGGACCACGTCCTTGGACAACACCTGATGGACCTGTAAAAAGTTGTGGGTGGGATAATGTCAGTACCACTGCATGTTGCAACATAACGAGGTAATATGTACACATATATCATGTGTACAGTAGCTACTGTGTTACTTGTTGTATTGGTGACATTCTGTATATGAGCGTACAACTGAACTTAAACCCCAATCCCTCCAAAGCAAATAGACCTGACACCCATGTAAAAGTATGTACAGCCTGACAAGATGACTGCTACAGTATTACAATGGTGATCACAGTAAGCTTACCTGCAAGCTCCTTTGCTGTGGACACTGTGGCACCCACCTCCATGATGTATGGTGTGATAGATGCCTGGGAGCTGGCATGTGGTCCTAGGATCACCAGGAATTCCTCAATGGCCGAGATTGGTTGTTCCACTGCAGGCCCTCCACTGGTGACGGCATGATCCCTGGCTGCATCAGCTGCTCTTCGTCATGCAGCATTTACCATGTCAGTAGCACAGTGTCGAATCTGCTCATATGTCCTGTCTTGGTGGCCACTGGCATTCACATCTTGAACAAGGTCTGCCCGCAATGTAGCCCACTGTTCCCTGTTATGTCTTCCCCTGAATAGCAGGTTGCTGCCTTATTCCTTCAAGTATTATTTCATTCTCCATATCTGAGAAGGGGGCATGGTGTCTATAGTACATTATTCCTGAAATACAACACAAGGGGAACACATTACAGGATCAGATACATGGACATCCACTATGTACAGATATGGCAAGGACAAAATAGCCAGCACTATCCACTGCTTGCTCACACATGTTCTACTCAGAGTGTGACAACATACTATGTGAGTGGATACAACTGAGATAGTATCAATACTGAGGTATTTCTCTATGTGCCATGAGAGATTCTGCTGTATGATTATATACCCAACACTCCAGTCTACTGTGGTGTGTCCCCTAAGGCCAACCACCCAATAATACAATAATATGTCATAAGACCAGTGCCAGACAAATAGCAGTGTGTTATTACAACCACTATAAAGGGACAGTCCAACCAGACCAGTGTGCCACAATGACAAAAGACAATGCACCCTTGATGTATTGTACGTCCCCTGTAAGTGTAAGACAGCAGGATATCAATGACATGTCATTATCACAGGTCTAAGGCAGGTGTACTGCTGTACTCCCTATTCCCCATACCTCTATCCTCCCATCTGCATCCTGTTATACACAAAAACAGTTACATACCTGGTGGAGTGCAGTACACCTCTGCTGAAATGTGCTACTAGTAGTGTTTTGCAAAGGTGTGCTCTGCGTGAGGAAAGTCTCATACAGAATGTTTCCCCATAGCCAGCTGCTTGCATTTTAACATGCTTCTCATTAGCAGGTAGTTGCCTCTAAACCAATCTGTAACCAGCTGTTTTAAGTAAGAGTTGCGTGGTGTGGCAGGTTAATGCAGTGTGTTGCAGGTGTGTTGGGTTTGGGTTCAAAACATGGCAGAGGTGTTTATTTTGCACGTGTCTTACCACATTATAAACACATATAGTCGTGTGTCTTACAACGTTATAAACACATATAATCATGTGTCTTATAACGTTATAAACACATATAGTCATTATAGCTCTATTTAGCTAAGCTTAGAGAAGCTGCAAGATGAGGTGCTGCACGCAACGCCACACTAAAAAATATAAAGAAAAGAAAAAGGGGAGACAGGAAAGTAGCGAAATTGTGGAAAGCAGGGGGAAAACATAGTGAAAGACAGGGAGGGATGTGCAGAAAAGGTGTGGAAAGAACCACAGTTACCCATTTCTTGTACAGCAACAACTGTGCACTTTGACAGAATTTGTGGATGATTTTAGACTCTCAAACCCCAGAGATAGGGGTGAGGACAACATAACTGCATCTGCATTGTCAACGCAATTGGGCTAAATTACATGTGTCCAGTGGACACGTGTGAAGTGGAGAGCTATGTATGGGATGATTTATTTGTGTCCAGTGGACATGTGTGAAGTGGAGAGCTATGTATGGGATGATTTATTTGTGTCCAGTGGACATGTGTGACGTGGAGAGCTATGTATGGGATGATTTTTTTGTGTCCTGTGGACAAGTGTGAAGTGGAGAGCTATGTATGGGATGATTTATTTGTGTCCAGTGGACACGTGTAAAGAGGAGAGCTATGTATGGGATGATTTTTTTGTGTCCTGTGGACAAGTGTGAAGTGGAGAGCTATGTATGGGATGATTTATTTGTGTCCAGTGGACACGTGTGAAGTGGAGAACTATGTATGGAATGATTTATTTGTGTCCAGTGGACATGTGTGACATGGAGAGCTATGTATGGGATGATTTTTTTGTGTCCAGTGGACAAGTGTGAAGTGGAGAGCTATGTATGGGATGATTTATTTGTGTCCAGTGGACACGTGTGAAGTGGAGAGCTATGTATGGGATTATTTATTTTTGGACAGGTGCCCATTTTTTTCTTTTATGGTGAGAGGGGAATGTTGGGGAGGGGACATAGCTACATGTGAGGGAGGTAAGTTGGGTAGGTGAGGATGCATTTGCAAGCAGTCAAGACAGACAAGACAGCAGACAGGGATGGTGTGTGACACATGAGGGGGTGAACACCTTGGTTAGAGAGGGTGTTGTGGAATTCAAGTCCCATGTGCCTGCAGATGGCAGTAGCATGACACACATCCCCACCCATGGGACTGCCAGCACTGCTCCTTCACTGCTCCAGGGGTGGCAGTGCTGGAGGCTGGGCATCGAGACGAGGCTTCCCCACCAGGTTGGCCAGTATGTCCTCAGTCCGGCACAGGTGGCAGTTATAGCCATGGTGGACTATCCTGTGCACCAAGACCTGCAGCTCAGCTCACATGACAACTCCCCCTCTGCCACCACTCTCAAAGGGGGCCTCAGCCCCTTCCCTTGGGGTGTTTCTATTTTTGGATGTCTGGCAGATATCTGCTATTTGTGTATAAGCTCCGCTCAGCTCTGCTGTGCTCCATGCCACGTCACACAAATGGCAATCGATAAAAAAAAGAAAGAAATTTAATTATGATAATTATATCTGGTTTCTATTTTTTAGATGTCTGGCAGATGTCAACTGTCTATATGTTAGCACGGTTTGGTATTGCTGCACTCTGCACCGCTCAAACATGCAGTTAAAAAAAACATAAAATATCATAAAAATGATGACTTAATCATCTGACACACTTCACAACATTACAACAGTGGCAGGGAGCATTACAGGGAGTCTCACATCTGCAGCCACAGGTAGCCGCTACACATCTCCCTGCACTGATTCAATATCCATGTTCCTCAGCTCTCCCTTGGCAGCATGCCATCATTAGTATGCATGGTGTGCTGCTGAGGGGGAACTTTGACCGTGTACATATGGATACATTCCGTGTAGGCTCTACACTGTGCCTACAAGGATGTTATTAAATCCTGGGGCTTTTCTTTTACCAATCTTAGTATAGCTGGATACCTAGGCGAAAACTTGGCATATCTGGTACTTAAGCCATTTAATCAAAAGTAAAAATTCTTTCCTCTGGTTCTTTACAAAAAAGAGGAATCATTGTCACAGTAAATCATTGACTCCACAAATCCATTTCCACCTTTCATCTATGCCCTCTTTTTCACTTCCTACTTTTAAACTTGACAATAACAGTTCTTGCCTTCCTGCCTGACTACAATGGTTTGGCTTTCAAAGATATGTGGTGCATCCTTCCTATTCTCCCAGGTATATCAAAACTGGCACAACACAAAGTTTTACACTAGTCAGGAAAAATGATGTATTCCCTTTCCATGTATCTTCAGGCTAGTCAAAGATTCTGGTACTGTTACTCCTGGCCCAGTTTTCTATGTCACCTACATTCACATTCGTTGCAGTGATTTTACTTTTTAATACTGAGTGTTGTGCCACTAAGAGAGACAATATATTATCAGGTACAACAGTAATATTTTTAAAAGCAGAAATCTTTGATTCATTTTCGGCCTATAATATACATTTAATATTTAAAATATGCATTTCTGAATTTTTTGAAAATTAAGTCTTTTCTATGTTGTGCATAGCTATTGCAATATTTGATAGGTTAAGAGTGTCCTTAACTACTTCACTGTTGTCATACACACTCTTGGCACAGCTTGCTTTATCAGACCATCATGTCTTGTAAGGCCCACTGACTCAGTGGAGGAAAGGCTCATGAAGGTGTTTTTATCTTATTACTTGTGAAACATGGTCACTTCTCAGTCACTTTCTTTGAGGTCATAACTTATGAGTAATGGTATCTATTAATTTGTATTTATAAAAACAATTTCTTTAAAATAAAAAAAATATATATGAGTTAGAGAAGACACCAGTGAGAAATCAGTTGCACATAAACCTGTGCCTGCTCAGAAATCCATTGTTTGACATTATACACGCACCCTGTTCTATGCTTATCACTTCACTGCCTTTTATTTAAGATGAAATGCAGAGTGTACTTTCTCCTGCTCACTGCACTGCTGTCTGGATATTTGATGAAAGGTTCTTGTTTTTCTGACATTTCTTACACTGTTGTTCATGAAACACCAGACATTGCTACGATGGGTAACTCTTTGATGTCCCAAGACTGTTTAGTGCAAGTCCGAGAATAACAAGACTGAATGACCAAAAAACTTACATATACCAGGAATGCAGTTTCTCGAAATATTCCCTCCCCCCAGGTATTGATCTCAGAGATTATATATATATATATATATATATATATATATATATATATATATATATATATATATATAAAATACGTTTGTGCAGAGGGATTGTCCTCCTGTAAAAAAAAAAAAAAAACAACTTTAAAGGAGAATGGCAATGTATGACATTGGCTGTTATGTATGACATTGGCTGTTATGTATGACATTGGTTGATATGACTTTGGCTGTTATGTATGACATTGGCTGTTATGTATGACATTGGCTGTTATGTATGACATTGGTTGATATGACTTTGGCTGTTATGTATGACATTGGCTGTTATGTATGACATTGGTTGATATGACTTTGGCTGTTATGTATGACATTGGCTGTTATGTATGACATTGGCTGTTATGACATTGGCTGTTATGTATGACATTGGTTGTTATGTATGACATTGGCTGTTATGACATTGGCTGTTATGTATGACATTGGTTGTTATGTATGACATTGGTTGTTATGACATTGGCTGTTATGTATGACATTGGCTGTTATGTATGACATTGGTTGATATAACTTTGGCTGTTATGTATGACATTGGCTGATATGTATGACATTGGCTGTTATGTATGACATTGGCTGTTATGACATTGGCTGTTATGTATGACATTGGTTGTTATGTATGACATTGGTTGTTATGACATTGGCTGTTATGTATGACATTGGCTGTTATGACATTGGCTGTTATGTATGACATTGGTTGATATGACTTTGGCTGTTATGTATGACATTGGCTGATATGTATGACATTGGCTGTTATGTATGACATTGGCTGTTCTGTATTTTTGGACTTTTTTCATAATTCCCAGTGGTGCATTTATGAGTCTCAAAATTAGAATATGGAGATGTCATAGTGTAGTATTTTGCAATAACAAAACATGCTTCCTTCCGGGTGTTTTATATAAAGTGGGATCCCATATTTAATAAAGCAAGAGAATGCTATAGAGAGTTCATTCTAGTGGGTTTGGGTGTCAGAAGGTGACTGAACAGCCACCCCCCCACCCAGTTTGAAATCATCTGCAAACTTTGTTACTCAAAAGTCCTGGCCTTCTGCATGGAGATCTATAAATTAAATGCTGAAATGGAGAGCTCTCAACACCAAGCCCCAAGGGACACTGCTGGTCCCATTCATATTTTCTGTCTTTCCACTAGTTTGATGTGCATTTTATCATGTATGGGTATGAGTATCAGAGCACTGAGGTCCTGTTTGACAGTTTGCTCACACTCAAATCTCACCCAAGATAGCCATACGTTGCACTAGGCATGCATTTTCTTGCTTTAGTCACAAATCTGGACCTCAGTCCCTTTCTCCACATATGAAGCAAATCCCATAAAATATTTTCTTTGTAACTAAATTTTTTTTTTTTATTAATTTTTTTGGTCCCCTCGGACCTCATTGATACTGGCATGGCCTATCCATGCCAGGTCTATTAGCACCCTCCTATTCCTCCCAGATGTGCTCTAGTGCTGCTGAGGCTGGTCATAGATCTTAAGGGGAATCCTGAGTTTTGGCCATCTGTGCTTCCGTCTGGTGGCTCTTTTGACTTTATTTTATATGCCCTACCCACTTTTCCTTTTACCCACCCACCATACTATCTGGTTGCATCCAAGGGCAGCTCCCCCTCTTTGGACCAAGTCTCCTCCTGGGGAGCATTGCCAGTGAGTGTTGTCCCCCAGGATGAGCACCCCCATCCCTTTCCTGCTCCTCCGTTACTTACCCAAGCCACTAATCAAACCCAGGTCAGCTAGGGTGTAGTCAGCATTTTATTCCTCTAGGCAACCAGAGTGGCGATGACACCTAAAATCTAATATATTCTTATAAGATAAATGTCAGTGTGCCCCGCTGCACATGTGCAAAGCTTCCTCCTGCTATTGTGCATATTGTCGTAAATAAGTACTTCTGACACACTCATATAACAACCTGTCATTGTAATATCTGCAGTCTGACTTATTCATTTTCAGCTAAAATTATTTGTACTGAGCATTTGTATCTGGTTATAACTGGTAAAGGATTTTATAGTTACTCACCTCCTTGTAAAGTAAATGAATACATCCACCGTCGGTTCGGCATTGTGCACACATTCCTGACTCTAGAGTAAGATGCTTAGAAAGAAACTTTTTATTCTTTTCTTGAAAATTTCCATCAACTGCCCTGCTCTAAATGTCCTTCTGTATGTGAAAAGCTGTCATATATTCAAACTGATCACACAGATCTTAAGTTAATGTTTCCACCTTTCTGACAATTTTTCTTTTCTGTAGACAGGAAACACTCAATTGTTCTCCAGTACTCATGTGATAAGTCGGGTTTCAAATCATTTAAACAAATTATCAAAGGAAAATGACTGTCAACATACTGCTAGACAAATGTCAGTTCCAAAAATGAATGTTAAATTCTGTTGCCATTTGGAAAACATTTACCAGAATAACAATTGTGTAGAAATGCAGTGTGTACAACAATTTTAACTAATAATCATAAGCAAGCACTAAAATACTTAAATGCAACACTAGCTACACTCAAAACAAATAGTTAAAAAAACTTCATGTCTAGGACTTTCCATGAAACACAATTCTTAACAAAGAAAGTGAGTGAAAGTACATTTTGGCCAACTGAAGAAAAGTTTTGTGGTAAGATAAAATGCCCCAACACCCATAGTGGGAACTTCAAACCCTCTATCCCAGCAACTAATATAGTCAACTTTCTATCTACTTTATCAGTATTAATTGAACATGACTATCTTTTCTGTCAAAGTACCTAAACCCATAACTGGAGAAGTGATTATGTACTTACTAAAGGCCTGTACCACAGTTATTCCCACCTCTACATGTGAACATGAATCATAAAGGTTTAGCTGTTTTATACAGATTCAGTTTTAAACTAGTTTCTATCCCATACAAAAATAAGCAGAATTTGAAGGCTGGTACAGGCAGTAGACAGTATGACTGTTAAGAGACAGAGCACGAGAGTAAGAGAGGGAGATCTTGTAAGGTAAGCCGTACTTCAATACGTCAGCATCATATATAAACATGTTTGTGTATGAAATTATGTATGTTTGAGTCTCACAATTCATTTGTGTGTGTGTGTGTGTGTGTGTGTGTGTGTGTGTGTGTGTGTGTGTGTGTGTGTGTGTGTGTGTGTGTGTGTGTGTGTGTGTGTGTGTGTGTGTGTGTGTGTGTGTGTGTGTGTGTGTGTGTGTGTGTGTGTGTGTGTGTGTGTGCAGTTTGTGAATGTATTTATATGTAATCTGTGTGTGTGTGTGTGTGTGTGTGTGTGTGTGTGTGTGTGTGTGTGTGCAGTTTGTGAATGTATTTAAATGTAATCTGCATGCGCGCATATGTGTGTGTGTGTGTGTGTGTGTGTGTGTGTGTTTGTGTGTGTTGTGTGTTGTTCATGTCTACTGTATGTTTGTGTGTTGTGTGTTTATACATATTGTGTGCGTGTGAGCGTGTGTTCATGTGTGCATGTACGTAAGTGCACATTCACAAAAGCAGTGTAATGCTGAGACACTGTAGGAGAATGTTTGAATGACTGACTGCACAGTATATTGGTTGTGGTGGTAACCTACATCCTGCCAGTGTTTGATTTGTGCACCTTGGCTTCCATCCTGGGGGACTACGGGCCAGAGTCATTTAATTAGGACAAACCTGTTTAGTCAGTTCTGAAATTCTTGTACATTGCAAGTGATACCCAGTTAACAAATATTTTATATATATATATATATATATATATATATATATATATAGGTTTACTATCAAAATGTCGAAAGTTAAAATAAAATGTGTACGTATTAGCGAAGTGTTTCGCCGAAAGTACACATTTACGTATGTACCTAATGTCGAAAACAGCTGTAATTAACAGCACTCCCACCCTTCCCTTAACTCCCTACCTAACTAGCCTAAACTCACATTTATGCAGGGGGGCAAGCCCCCCTGCACCCCCCCACACCCCCACTCCGAGATCGCACTACAGTGAGGAAAGGGATGTATTTCCCTAACCGCACTGTACCGCGATCCCCTTACATGAGCGAACATTATAATTGCGAATGCACAGCCCATTCGCAATAATAACGGTCGCTCACATAACCTGCCGAACTATGAAGTATTCGAACATATGTTGTTCGAATACTTCATAGCTGTGTAATTGCACGGTGAAATTGTGATAGTAAAATATATATATATATATATATATATATATATATATATATATATATATATATATATATATATATATATATGGGTCTAGGACTTTTGATCAAATGATCAAAGGTTCGAAATCCAAACGGCCGGGCATACTTACGCAAAAGGTTTTCTCTTTTCCCCACTGTAGTGCAGTCTTGGAGGGAGAATATTAAAGTAGGGGGGTGGGGGGTGCAGCTCCTGCTAAAATATTAATGTAGTGTTTTTTTTTGTTTTTTTTTAGTAACATGCTTTAATGAAAGCGCTTTTTCGATAACAGCGCTTTCATTAAAGTGTGTTTGGTGGTTATGGATTCGGACGTTTGATCATTCGATCAAACATCCTAGATCCATATATATATATATATATATATATATATATATATATATATATATATATATATATATATATATATATATATTGACACACACACACATGTGGGCACATCAAACTTTGTCAGTATAAATCTAACTATCTTATTTATTTGAGATGCACAGAATTGTCTTCAAGTATGAAACATACCGCTGTATAAATGCACTGCAGATCTATGACTCATGGGATACATTGCTGTGAATATCTGATTCATTCTGATTTATTTTATTTATTTCTGCACCAGAGTAGCTTAATGTACTATATTCTAGAATTTCATTTTAAAAACAAGCCCTATGGGAGAACAGAAACACATGCACAGTAAGTTACATAAATGAATCCAAGACACTTTGTGAAATTTGTTCCAAGCATATTTATAAGAGATGACAAGACAATGCATTTATATAAATAAGGTATGCCAAGGGAGAGAGAAAAAAGGCTAGCTGTTGCCATGGTCACAGTTCCTTAAGGCATCTACTAGAAATTATTTTTTGCAAGAAGACTTGTCCATAAAATTTATGTTTACAGTAAGAGATGCAACAGTGTTTTGTAGCGTCTTCAGCATCTTTTAAAGGTGTTTCAGAGAACAGGCAGCATTAAAGAAATCACTTGTGCCCAAGGCTCAACATGGAAATAAATGTACATTTATTCTTTAGAGACTTCCTTAGTTAAGGAGAACTGAAAACCCGCCATAGGTATGCCTGACAAGCTGTAAATTTTACTTCAGAAATTGTTTGGGCATTTCTATAACTTTTAATGTGCAGCCAAAGGAGTTCTTACTCTAGCATGTGACAATTTTCCCAGCAATCCAGCAACATTGACATTCAGTACTGTAGAAATACAGTTCTGCTGTGTCCTGTGCCACATTGATACTGACACAAAAGTGCCACAGAAACAACATCTGTAGCTGAGGCGCATAGCAAGTGCTGCTTAGCAAAATGGTTTAGTGGCATCTATGATGAAACATTGTATCTCACTTAGCCATAACTCAGAATATTGTAGTTAAAGTGAAATCTCAGTACAATGCAAGAACACAATATCATAGGTATAAGATGGGAAAAAATGGTGCAGAGTTTTATGAGAAGGCTGCACTCTCTGCACCATCTGATGTGAGGTTGTGCAGTCTGCCCCTTAAGCTCCAATCTCTAAATATGCTGCCTCCAAGATCACACTATTTAGAGAAAAAGAGAAACATTTGTTAAGAAAATTTATTTTCTCTAAGTCATACACATTTAATTGCAATATACAGCATCTGTAAGGAAGTAAAATGCAATGTACTCAGACTTTGGCCAGGTAAGAATCTTTGTTATAAAGCTTGAACATTCTTAAGTGTCAGTAAAATGTATCTTGACAAACCGTAGTGTTTCTGGTTTAGGAATTTGTGGCACTTGATTCTTGCTCAGAGTCATCCTGGCATTGAGAAAGCACTCTCAGCATGTACTTACTGTGCAAAATAAATGAGGCCGAGAATAGATTGTCCTAAAAAAAGGTTCTGAGAGCTTTAATGCACAGAGTTGTGCTGCAAAAAGTCTTGCAACACTAGTTTCATCCTGATTTTATCCAGATGTCTTGGATACTGGTCATTCATTAGACATGATGTTTCAGAATTGCTTTTGATACCTTATGGTACTTATAATGTGGACAAGATGAATGACGGAAATATTTATAATGCAAAATTGGATCCACCAAAGAAACTTTGCGGAAAGTTATGCATCAATGTTGGTAGCACTTGAGAATTGCTCTGGTCTCTAAGCCTCAGTAAAAATAGTGCAGAAAAATCTTCTCTGCACTTATGTTACAACTAGAATATTGATGGGGAAGTGTTCTTAACACTGGTAATATAAAGGAGGCACTGTTAAGTATTGTAGGGGGCGCATTCTGGACATCAGGTTAAAGTTTTTACCTCATAAGTACAAGGTACAGGGTTTGATTCTGACCTCTGTTTATTGGCTAGGCAGACTAATATGCTAGTATCTATCTATGAACCTATGACTCAGAGCCTGCACAAAAGAAACACTTTGGAAGGGCACTGCAGAAAACTGACAGTTAATTCCTGTATGCCTGGTGTGCGTTCTTCATTTGGGCTGAACCAGTGTTAAATTAGAGCTTTTTCAAACATAAGAAAGGCAGGAGCATCATTTTACCAGAATCAGAAGAGTTGCCAAATCAGTTTAATGAGCTGTAAAGTCTCTTACCCACACGCCATTGTATAAGAAAAAAATGATTATTTTAGTGATAAAGAATATGTTAAAGGTATTGCAAAGAACTCTACTCATATATTTATTAAAAAAAAAAAAACACTGAAATCTTTATTCTATGAGTGCCAAGACAACCACAGAATTTGGAAAATAAATTTTAGTGTCAGTAAAATAGAGCTTCTGGATATCCCCTGAATACTGATCCCCTAAGATAGAAGTTGGAATGAGAAATAATTCAAAATTTATTTATTTATTTATTTATTTTTCATTTATTTACCTGGGAGGTCCGACTGGACAGAGCTGTCCATTTTCAACGGAGGGCCGGTGAGAAAAGCTCCAGAATAATTGTTAACATACTATACATAAGGTATTTACATGAGCATTGTGGTTTACACATGCCGTTATACAATATAGCAGATATATGATTGCATAAGATATTTACATAAGCATAGTAGTTTAGACATACAATTAAGTTGTAACATATGATTGTTGTTCATACAGTATGTTTAGTAGAGATAATCTTGATAAAATAAAATAAAATATATTGATAAAATTGAATGGTCATGCGACATTGAAGTGCAGTCTGGAGTACCATTCAGTTAGTAATGGAAAACCTGCTTTAGTTTGGCTTGCATTTTCTAAATGTTATTGCACCTTCAATGTTTAGCTTTAGACATCAATAGTTCATCTGTTAGATTTAAAACATTTGGCATCTTTTTCCACTCCAAATGTCTTTTATGCACATCCCTCATGTGTTGCTTTTCTCTGGCTGTTATGATTGTGTCCTGGGAATGTGCACAAATACTGTATCCCAGTGACAGCTGATTCTAAAAGTGTCAGACATCAAGAAAGAAAGACAGCAGGCAAAAAATGAAAGCCCTTATCTGAAATGTAATGCAACAGCACTGGGTGGAAAATATGTGTTTGGTGCCACCTGCAGGTAACATTTATTAAATGCAAGTTTCAATGTTGTTTTTTTTTTATATCATTGTAGACTTTCATTTTAAAAAGTTTTTCACATAGACAGCTAGAACAACTTCCTATTATGTGGTAAAAATTAAAGTAAAATAAAGGCAGAATGTTTTTACTGAAATAACAATAAATCCAGTTGCTGGGACACTACATGTCTTTATTGTACCACTTAACCAGTCATTTCTGTTCCTCCCCGCAGTAACCCATAAACACACGGTGCTGCCTTCTCTTTTTGTATACTTGCATGTTTTCAAATTTTGTTGCTTAAAGCAAATATTCTACTTCAAAGCCATGAGGATGAAAGTCATAGTAGCATTTTAATCTACTGTTATGCATCATTGTGTTTGCATTTAAATTCACTGTAATTTTATTTATTTTATTTATTTAGTGTTTGTTGACAGGGAAATTCCAACTGGGCACAAGCCCTTTTTAAGTGGAGGCCCAAGGGGTAAAGCCCCAAACAGAATAAAGATTGCTACAAATAAATTATACAATACATTAGCTCATACAGTAGTGATACCTACAAGGATAACAATGTATAAATAGAGATATTCAAGAAAAGACAGAACAGATAACTATGCAAGAGAAGGATGGAGGGAAGTAGTTATTTTACTTTTTTAGAAAGGAATGATTAAACCAAGAGAGAAGTAGACTTAGGATGCAGTAGAGAAGTTCAGAGAGAAATTTGGTTTAGACATCAAGGTATCCACCTAAAAGTGATGATTAACCTTTTAACTTTACTATTAATAATTTTGTTAATACAGGTCTGTATGGGGAGGTTGCATGCTTCATGCATTGTACAGGGAGATTGCATGCTTCATGCATTGTACAGGGAGGTTGCATGCTTCATGCATTGTATGGGGAGGTAGCATGCTTCATGCATTGTATGGGGAGGTAGCATGCTTCATGAATTGTACGGGGAGGTAGCATGCTTCATGCATTGTATGGGGAGGTTGCATGCTTCATGCATTGTATGGGGAAGTAGCAAGCTTCATGCATTGTATGGGAAGGTCACATGCTTCATGCATTGTACATGCTTCATGCATTGTATGGGGAGGTCACATGCTTCCTGCATAACACAGATTATAATGCTGGTCTCACTCCAACAACATATCCAGTAATACAGTTTATCATCATGAATATTACCATAAATTGCTGAAATATAGAAACATTAAATCTAACAAGTCTGCCCAAGTCCCTCACTTTCACCTACTGCTCTTCACTTCTGTCATTTTGGATATCCCAGTCTATTTTAAAATTCTACAATGTTTTTTCTCTTTGCCTCTCCAGCAATATGTCACACCCATCTACCACCTGTTCTAAGAATAATTGTTTCCTAATGTTCAGGCTGAACTCAGAGTTTGTCATCTGGTATACATGCCTACTTGTCTACCTTGTTCTTTTTTCCTGCCTAATCCTGTGACAGTTCCCAGCTATTCCTTTTTATGCTGAGACCATATCTTCTTTCCCTTCATTTTCAAATAAAAAAGATGTATTTTTCCTAAACCTCTTTCTGCACAACTTTTATTCTGCCTCATTCACTATCCAGTTTACTTTCTCCTTCGAGAAGTGTGATCTCTTTCTCCGAGTATGGCCTACAGAACAGTTGGGCTCTTATTAGGGCTCATCACAGATGCATCACCACCATCCTATGCCTGGGCAGAAAATGCCATAAAATACTCCCCAACATTCAGTTTGCCAGTTTTTAATAATTAATCTGCTTTATCACATAATTTTCAGTAATTATTCAAGTCCTGCTCATACATGTTTTATTGAGCATTATACAATAATGGCTCATTACTATTCAAACATGAGCATGCTGATTGGACAGCCCCACCGGTGTGTCATTGAAAATTGAGCATATACCAATGGATAAAGTCCAGCTGTTGACGTACCATTGAGAGGCCAGATATTTTTATTAGCATATGCTTCAGAACACACCAAAATATGAGAACAAAATCAGGCATGTTCTACAAAACTAAAAAAGAAACATACCTGAAGTTTTTCATTTTTCTGTGCTGTCCCTGTAAATGTCAATTTTTTAACAGTTAAAAAATAAATAAATAAACAAAGAGCAACAGATTCTGTTTTCTTCATCACTTATCCTGCACTGATGTACTGGAGGTACGTCCCACAGGTATGCGCAGTACTGATGTACTGGAGGTACGTCCCATATATGTGCACCATACTGATGTACTGGAGGTACGTCTCATATGCGTGCACAGCACTGATGTACTTGAAGTATGTTCCTTATGTGTGCGCAGTACTGATGTCCTGGAGATACAACCCATATGTCTGCGCAGTACTGATGTACCGAAGGTATGTCCCACATACGTGCACAGTACTGATGTACTGGAGGTATGTCCCATATGCGTGTGCAGTACTGATGTACTGGAGGTACACCCCATATGCGTGTGCAGTACTGATGTACTGGAGGTATGTCCCATATATGTGCACTGTACTGATGTACTGGAGGTATGTCCCATAGGCATACGCAGTACTGATGTACTGGAGGTTTGTCCCCTAGGCATGCGCAGTACTGATGCACTGGAGGTATGTCCCATAGGCATGCGCAGTACTGATGTACTGGAGGTATGTCCCATATGCGTGTGCAGTACTGATGTACTGGAGGTACGTCCCATATATGTGCACCATACTGATGTACTGTAGGTACATCCCATAGGCATGCGCAGTACTGATGTACTGGAGGTACGTCCCCTAGGCATGCGCAGTACTGATGTACTGGAGGTACATCGCATAGGCATGTGCAGTACTGATTTAGTGGAGGTACATCCCATTTGTGTGCACTGTACTGATGTACTGGAGGTATGTACCCTAAGCATGCACAGTACTGATGTACTGGAGGTATGTCCCATATATGTGCACCGTACTGATGTACTGGAGGTACGTCCCATATGCATGCACTGTACTGATGTACTGGAGGTATGTCCCATAGGCATGCACAGTACTGATGTACTGGATGTACGTCCCATATGCATGTGCAGTACTGATGTACTTGAGGTACATCCCATATGTGTGCACAGTACTGATGTACTGGAGGTACATCCCATATATGTGCATCGTACTGATGTACTGGAGGTATGTCCCATAGGCATGCACAGTACTGATGTCCTGGAGGTACATCTCATATGTGTGCACAATACTGATGTACTGGAGGTATGTCCTATATGCGTGTGCTGTACTGATGTACTGGAGGTATGTCCCATATGTGTGCGCAGTACTAATGCAGTGGAGGTACGTCACATATGCATGCGCCCAACTGATGTATTGGAGGCACATTTCATATGCATGCTCAGTACATCAGAATAGCAAAGACAACATGGAAGTAGACATAAGTCCTCTTATACAATTACATTATTTAAGAAAGGTAAGTAATTTTGTTTCTTAAACAATGATTGGATAAAAGCAATAATCCATTGTTCTTTGTGGGTATATTAGGATTTACACACAGATGTCTCTGTTTAGTGACGCAGACATCACTCCCAAGATCAAACTACATCAACTGTGGGTAAATCCTTATATAGCCTTACACAGTCATGGATATTAAACCCAGATATACCCATGCACAGTCGTGGACATTAAACCCTGATATACCCATGCACAGTCATAGATATTAAATGCTGATATACTCATGCACAGTCATGGATATTTAATCATGAAATACCCATGCACAATTGTAAGTATTAAATCCTGATATACCCATGCTAATTTGTGGATATTAAATCCTGACATATCCGTGCACAGTCATAGATACTAAATCCTGATATACCTGTGAACAGTCATGGACATTAAATCCTGCTATACCCATGCACATTCTTGGATATTTATTTATTATTTATTTATTGACATTTGTTAACCGGGTTTGTCCAACTGGGTTTGTGGGGAGACCCGAGGAGAAAAGCTCCAGTAGTGCATTTTAAACAAGTACAATTTTAAACAATATTGATATAATAGCAGTTATAGCAAAAAGATTCACATATGTTGGGTTACATGCATAAAGTTAAAGTTGCATTAAAAAGAAGCTAAGTAGCAATTTTACAGTGATATAGTTCAATAGGTCAACAATAAAAAATGTTGTCTGTATAAAATTATGCAAATGCATAGTAGACACATTGGAGAGAGAGGTGTAATGAGGTACTAAGTATGGTCCTTTTGAGGGTACATAAAGGGAAGTAAGACTAGGTAGGGTCATGGCAAGGGCAGGTTCTGGAATTGAGAAAATAAGCTTTTAGTTCATTTTTAAAGTGTGATGTGTGGGAGATTGAACGTAAGTCAAGGGGAAGTTTGTTCCAAGCATGGGCAAGGGAGTGTTTGTAGAGTAGTTTGCCTACTGACCTTTTGGGTGATAGATATCAAGTAATTGTTGGTTAGAAGTACGGACGGTCCGGGATAGGTTGTAGATGGAGACTAAGGAAGATAGAGATGGATAGAAGGAGGGTTTATAAAGAATAGAGTGTAGCATATGAAATTGATAAGATAGCAGAAATTGGGGAAGTTCAAGTCATTGAAGAGAGTTTAAAGAAATGCAGTGGTGTGAGTTGTATGGGGAGTTAATAATGAATCTGGCTATTTTATGGTAAGTCTGTTGGAGTTTGTTTAGAGTGGAGGCCTGGATATTGGTAAGAACTGGGGCGGAGTATAAGAGGGAGAGGAGGAGGAGTGCCTGACCTAGGGTAAGGCTAGATTCAGGGGTTAGGAATTTTTTATTCCGATATAGCAGACCTAGTTTCTGGTTTGTTTTTTGTATACATTGGAGTATGTGTAGGTTGAACTTTAGTTGGTCATCGATAATGGCCCCTAGGAATTTTGTTTGGGTGTCAGGTTGGATAGTTGTATTGTTAGAAGATGTAATAAAAAAAGAAGGTTTTGTGACGAGAAAGAGAACAGGGAAGGAAAAGTAGGAGTTTGGTCTTTTTGGGATTTAGGATCTGTAGGTTGTGAGAGAGCCATTGTTCAGTGGATAGTAGGGCCTGTTGGGTCAGGGAGTGTAGTTCAGGAATGTTATTTGAGATGGATACAAGTGTGGAGTCGTCGGCATACTGAATAAGGGAGGATTCTTTGCATGAGGTGTAAAGATCATTGGTGAAGATGTTAAACAAAAGGGGTCCCAAGATGGAGCCTTGGGGAACACCAGTGGAGATGGGAAGGAAAGGTGAGGAGGATGAGAGCCATTTGACAGATTGTTCCCTGCCAGATAGGTAACTATTAAACCGGGCAAGTGCGGAGGGGGATAGGTGGAGATTTGCGTGTTTGGATAGTAGTAGAGGATGAGAGACAGTATCGAAGGCTTTGGAGAGATCTAGAAAGAGACAGGAAATGGGTTTATTGTTGTCTAGGGCCTCTGCAATGATATGAGTGAAGGAGAGGAGGGCAGTGGTGGTGCTGTGGTGAGGACGAAATCCATGTTGGGTAGGGGTAAGTAAGTGGTGTGTGAGGAGGTGATTGAGAAGCTGTGAGTGAATATATTTTTCTAATATCTTGGAGAGGGGGGACAAAATGGCAATGGGTCAGTAGTTTGAGGGGTCAGTGGAGTTTCCACCTTTATGAAGAGGGATAGTGAAGAAAGATTTCCAAAGGGTGGGGACAGTTGATTCCAGAATAGATTGATTAATTAGTATAGATACAGGATAGGCAATTGAGTCAGCAGCAAGTTTGAGGAATGTCAGTGAAGGAGAGCACGGTTTTAGCTTGAGTAGTAGAGATTTGATGTAAGTAAAGGGAACTGGCTCAAAAGAAAACAAAGTTGTGTTAGTGGGACTTGGAGGGGTGGGTGTCAAAGTAGAGTTTGGCTTAGAGGTTACCAGATTTTGGATGGAAGACAAAGTGTTTATTCAGGAGGGTAGCTGTTTCCTGAGAGGAAGAGTTGGGGTATGGGGAGGGATTAGAGGGCTTTCCAGGATAGAGGATGTTGTTGAGAGCTGACCAAAAATTTTGAGGATTGGATTTGTTGTTAAACTGAGCAGAGCTATAGTATAACCTTTTGTCATTAGTTCTATGTTTTTTTGCAAGGTTCCTCAGTTGCCTGTATTTTTGAAGAAAAGGTGGTATTAAATTCTCATATACCAATGTGCAGTCATGCATATTAAATCTTGCTATACCCATGCACATTTGTGAATATTGAATCCTGATATATCCATTCACAGTTATGGGTATTAAATCCTAATGTACCTGTGGACAGTCAAGAATATTAAATCCTGATACACCCATGCACAGTCGTGGATATTAAGTCCTTATATACCCATGCTCAGTCATGGATATTGAATCCTGATATACCTGCACACAGTCATGGATTGTAAATCCTGATGTACCCATACACAGTCGTGGATTGTAAATCCTGATATATCCCTGCACAGTCGTGGATCATTGCTTTATGAATCCCTGAATGTATATGGTGCCACTGAAGCCCCAAGTAAATATGGCATCAATGGGTTCTCCTTATCCATATTAATTACATACATCTGATGGAGGTTAAAACAGAGGTGCTACCTCTTAGAACATGCTTCCAGCCTCCACAAATCCCTTTCAAAGTCTTACATTCCCATCTGAGTTCTTATGCCTCGTTCTTCTCAGCTTTATAATATTAGCAAAGAGACTTTTCCATTCTCTGTCTGATGTCAAAGGCAAATAAAAAGGGCTTGTCCTAGGCATGATCCCTCTCAGTAGTAGCATAGCTAGAGCAGGGTTAAGAGGACAACTGCCCCAGATGTGAAGTGTTAGGTGCTGATCGGTTATCTAGTCCTGATCGCTCTTTAGTGCATACTGGCTTATAAAGCCAGTATTGCATTTGCGGTCAAACCTGAGTGCTGCCTAGCTCTGTGTTTGGTATAAACTGCTACATTTGTAGCAATCAGTTTGATACAGTTTAACCCCCCCCCCCCACACACACACACACACACTCTCTCTCTCTTTTTTTTTTTTAACTAAAATGTGAAGAGAGAGGGGCAGGGTGCAGAAACAGGACTTGATTAGCTCCTGTATTTCAGGACCCCCAGGTACTTGATCATGGACTTTTTTTTAAATGGCTCCTCAACTGAAGAGGGCTGCAGATGGGATGCAAAAACAAGGCCTGGTTGGCTGGGTAGCTCTTGCATTTCAGGAGCACTAGTCACCAGGCTGCTTTGAACAGATTGTGCTGTTGTGATGCACGATGTTGAGGAATAACAGATTGTGCTACTGAGGGGCAGGATGTTGAGAAATAACAGATTATGGTGTTGAGGGGCACGATGCTGAGGAATAACAGATTGTGCTGTTGAGGGGCACGATGTTGAGGAATAACAGATTGTGGTGTTGAGGGATACGATGTTTAGGAATAACAAATTGTGGTATTGAGGGGCACAATGTTGAGGAATAACAGATTGTGGTGTTGAGGGGCACGATGTTGAGGAATAACAGATTGTGGTGTTAAGGGGCACGATGTTGAGGAATAACAGATTGTGCTGTTAAGGGGCACGATGTTGAGGAATAACAGATTGTGGTGTTGAGGGGCACGATGTTGAGGAATAACAGATTGTGCTGCTGAGGGGCACGATGTTGAGGAATAACAGACTGTGCTGCTGAGGGGCACAGTGTTGAGGAATAACAGATTGTGGTGTTGAGGGGCACAATGTTGAGGAATGGCTCCAGACCCTGGACAAGCCAGCTCTGCCTCTGCCTCCAGGATTCCAGTTATCACCTCATCCTCCCCTTCAGCTCTTCCCTTACTTTCATGTTGCACATCCTATCCTCATACCAGCTCCCATCTTAGGATCATAGAAAGTACAAAGCAGCTGAGTGTCATGGCCATTTACACCTTCTGAATAGCCATGCTTAAACTTACCTCCTTTTTAAGAGATGACTAGACCAGTAAAGCAGGGGATAATTTGTAAATACCCGTTCAGTCATCTAGTTGTCTTATCAAGTAACACATCGTGTTGGGGGGCTAACATAATGGTTAAAGTGTTTACCTTACAGACTCAGGGTTTGATTCTCGTATGGGTAATTGGCTAGGTTTAAAATAGCCCACTGTTAATCTATGAACCTATACACTAGCTAATTTTCAGTGGAAGTCTACTCCAGAGGAGGGGAAAGCACAATGTAACACAGCTGTTGATGTTGGTTTAGATCTCTGGTCCTAGTATTAGTGGGATTGTTTGATTTGCTGGACCACTACTGGACCACTACTGGATCCCTAAAAGCATGGAAGGCAAGGAGCAGGCCACGCTTCATGATTCTAAAGGACACTAAAAAAAGGGACAGTGCTTTCAGTCTTTTCTGGTAACTTACGATTGTAATTTATTTATCTTTTGTTGACAGGTTAGTCCTACTAAGCTATAAACCTCTTTTCAGGGGAGACCAAAAGTGGTATTTATATTATTAGGGGAAATTTGGCCAGGGCATTGGGGAACTTCCCCTACTCTTTTTAATAGGTGCCATGAGAGCTCCTACTAACTCAAGCAGATGGGACCTCAGTTTAACATCTTATCCAAAGCATGACCCACTCGGGAGTACAGCCCCTGCCCCTTGTGTTGTACTGCCGTATCAGCAATTGATCTACCTGATGTCAAAACACCAAATATACATCTGGTCATTAATTCATACAGGACTCCCTTCATTCAAGCAGGTGTCTGCATTGCAGCAAATCAGACCACCACCCCCTTCCCAACATATGCAAGCTGCCATTTGCTGCTCAGTCCCATCCTACCTTATATGGCTCCTCCAGTGGTCGAACCTCTAATCAAACTCAGGTAGTCTCAGTCATAGTCATGGCTCTATCACTTTATTGCACAGATTTGGTAAGAAATTACTCAAAACAATGATACGCTCTCATGTGGAAACAGATGAGTCTAAGGGAAGCACAAAACTGGTTACATTACGTTACATTATACTGGCTGATAATGAAAAGACACAGCCTATCTGCTCTGCCTTTAAATGAATGTAACTTTTTACTTCACCTGTGTCTCTCCCATCTGCATTACCCCTTCTCTGCCTATTCCATGAAATCTTCAGTGCCTCCAAAAATATTTTTTTTACCATTCATTGCAGTAGTACTTCTATGGATCCATAGTTTTCTACATTTCTAAAGCCTACTTCTATTTGTATATCAACATGTATATATTGTACCTGGATGTAAATCATTATTATTTTTGTATTTTGTATAACGTTGCTTACTAGTAACTTGAATCTGTTAACAGTCGTTATGTAACTTTATCACATCAATGTATATGTAATATGTGGAGCTTTTCTCCCCGGGCTTCCACTGAAAATGGGCTCTCCTAGGCCCAGTGGACTATCCCGGAAAGCAAATGCAAATAAATAAATAAACTCATCTCTCTTTCACAGTGTAAGTGGTTCAACAAGTTGCACTCTCTGCTTTAATGCCTAAAAGATCAGAGATTGTGGGTTCTGTCCCCATATAAGGTGCTTGGATTTACTTCCCAGTGCTGACCAAAATGAAGGGGCTCTGTATATCTGAGATGCTATCCTTCAAACGAGATGTTAAACTGCAGTACTATCTGATTGAACTGGTCATAGCTTAGGTGGATATTAAAGATACCATGACACTCATTGTGAAGTAGACCAGGAAGTCTTTAATGAAAAAATCTTAAAATCACATATTTTGGTCAATGAGCACACTTAGTCCTCTTCAAATAAGTAATTTTACTGGACAATTGCAGCTTAAAACAGGTTCACAATGTTACAAATCACTTTTTCAGGTCAATAGCCTGTCCATTTTGCACCCTTGTGAATGAATCCAGAAATAAATAAGAGTCTTCAGTGTAAATACACACTCTCTCTCTGTGTTCTAACCTAGCGGCATAGGTTTTGGGTTAGACTTCATATTACTCCAACAATGAAGTTTTTAAAAGTTCTCCCACCAAGTTAGTTATGCAGCATAGGATCATAGGATCATGGGAAATACAAAACAAGTGATTCACAAGACCTTGTTAATACCTGCCCTTATGCTGTGTCCTGCTCTTCTTAAAATGGTCAGAGCAGGTAAGTCTAGGAGTAAATTTATGGCTTCCCATCTAATCAGCCACAATTTAATCTGAAGGGTGTTAGGGTGTCTGTTTAAAAAGTTTGTTCCATAGGCGGAGTATGCATTGGATAATAATTATGTCACTCCTGCATTTTTTATGTTTAGGTGGAGATTTAAGCCCTATTTTTAGTATTAATTATTTTATTTTTGACTTGCAGAAATACAAGAAGGTTCGGGTCCCTAATGGAGTGGAACACAAAAGATTGGGTCCCCTAATGGAGTGGAACACAAAAGGTTGGCGTCCCTAATGGAGTGGAACACAAAAAATCGAGGCCCCTAATGGAGTGGAACACAAAAGATGGAGGCCCCTAATGGAGTGGAACACAAAACATAGATCACTGCACAATGGAGCTTTTAACAAACCAAATAACACTTTTCCTAATTGCCCAGGGACTTTAGGCCTTTACTTGGTTTCTTAAAAGCTCTTATGTGGTGATCTATGTTTTGTATTCATAAAAAATGAACACTCACATGAATCTGTCTAGTTCCAACCTCACCACCACTAGGGTTGAGTAAAAATAATAAAAAAAACAGAGAAACTAGTGGCCTTAAAACTTTATTGATGAGCTCAGTCATAATAATTTCCAAAAATCATAAAACCCAGGTAGTGTTCCAAAGCAAAAATTTTCTGGCTTGTTGTTTTCTTTGTTTTATATTCCACACCTTTAGGGACCCCCTGATCTCCTGTATCTCTACTTAGGAACCACTGAGATCTTTAAGACTGCTTAATATGTCTAGAAAGATACATTCCAAAGAAGGCATTGTATTCAGTAACTGATCTAATCAGAGCTGCATAAAGAGGAATAACATCTTTTAATATGGATGATATGCCCTTAGATATTATCTTTGCTAAATAGTTGAGCTTTTTTCTGACATAACACTTCTACATGGTGGTCAAAGAAGAAGCAATTATCAACCCAGGTTTGAAGATCCCTGACTATATGATCATTTTGGAATGGGGTAATGACTAAATTGTACACTAAAGGAGAGAGGCACCAAATGTGAAAATGTGACTTTTTTCAGCCTTTTTTCTGTACTCTGCTTGTTCTGCTTGTTCACTATGGTTAGTTTCTGCTGTAATGAACGGGTATTAGACAGAGATTTGACAATAATGCCCAATTTGCAGCCATTTGCAAATGGTCCTGATTCCTGATCTGGAGAGCAGAGAAGTAGATACTGAGCCCTGGGGTACACCATGAGTCATCCTTACACTTTGGGGTACACCATGAGTCACCCTTACACTTTCTAAGGTGGTGTCTGCTACCTTAACTATGTAGGTTTTAGAGAAGTAGATACTGAGCCCTGGGGTACACCATGAGTCACCCTTACACTTTGGGGTACACCATGAGTCACCCTTACACTTTCTAAGGTGGTGTCTGCTCCCTTAACTATGTAGGTTTTAGAGACGTAGATACTGAGCCCTGGGGTACACCATGAGTCACCCTTACACTTTGGGTTACACCATAAGTCACCCTTACACTTTCTAAGGTGGTGTCTGCTACCTTAACTATATAGGCTCTATCTTTCAGCCAGTGGGCTATCCACTTCACTACATATGGGTCTACCTTTAAGACATTTAACTTTTTTATGATGCAGGCATGCAGTGTAATATCAAATGCTTTGGCCAGATCAAAATAAACTATGTGAAAAAGAGTGACAACTATCAACCTCCTATGTGATCTTTTTGAAAAAAAAAATAAATTCAGTATGCAGGGTATCAGTTTAACAAATACAAACTGATGAGGGTGTAACCAGATAATGCTTTTGATATCACAGATCATGAGTCAGGTGTAATGCATTCCATGGCTTTGCAAACCAGATTAATTTGGCTAATAGATCTATAGTTTATGGAATAAGTGGTAAGAGTGCCTTTATGTCGGGGCATCACCACTGCAGTTTACCACAACGTGGTGACAAATCCTGTAGCTATGCTTAAACAATTTAAGGAGGTGCTCCACAAGACCATGTTTGGCATCCAGATAAATTATCAGCATCTGTGGAGGTATTATTTTTGGTTTTAGAGAGCACTTTAACTATATGCTCCTTTGTGCTGTTAGGAAGTGACACTGGTAAAATGTGCATTATTGTCAACATGCTTTGATGAAGATGAGGGGATTCAGCACATTAAGGAAAAGGGGTAGAGAATTATTTTTCAAATGTTCTGATTTCTAACACCTCCCCCTTCATAATCCATTTGAAAAGGCTGTGCTTAAAGAATCACATGGTTCAACTGTGTATGACAAGGGAAAAGATCATTTGAGTAGGAAGAAAAAATGCAAAAATGGATAGTTTAAAGAAAAATGAAGATATATTCTGATAACTCGTGCAGACAAGATGGCAGTGTGATGGTTTAGGGTTTTAATCAGTATTATGATGAAGCTGTCAGACGTTTAAGTGATAATACATTTTATTCTAACCAAACAAAAACAGCATGGAACAAAACAGAAACAAAACAAGTTCCAAAGGACAAGCCACGAGAGTCATTCTAAGATTAATCATTTTCATTCTTTAATATTGTCACCATAGAACTTCCTCAGAATCTTTTTACAAAATGTTTCCATGCCACTTAAATACTCTCCAGGCTTTACGCCAAAAAGCACGCACAGCCAATCAACTACTATTCAAAGCGCATGCACCCAATGAAATACAATATTTAAATTAGTTTCAAAAATCTCAAAAAAAACATTTCCTGGTATTCAGGACCAATCATTATACACTAAAAAGAAGCCAATCATAGATCTTAATGACTTTTTTTACCAGTCAGAAAACAGAACCAATCATAGAATTCCTTTTTCCGCCAATAATTAAAAAACAGAGTTAAAATCCATTGTCAAAAAGTGATGTCCCACCCAGTGTTATCCAGGCTCAATCCTGCTTAGCTTCTAAAGTCAGACAAGATCAGGCACATTTCTTCCAAACTAATGATTCACTCCCAACATAAAACATTTTATGTTAATCATATCATTTAATCCTGGCAGTCAATCTGCCATACATGTGTTTGCCATCTAAATTCGCAGCATTCCAGGCAAATCTTATAATCACCTTCTAAAGCCTGGATTGCTACAGAGTCAATGATGAAGAATATATACTTCCTAAAACATTCACAAATCAAAGCATGTTTAGCCAATACATTATTTGCATTGTTTTCTGATGGCTAAATTATGTTCATTGATCCAATGTTTTAAACATCTCACTGTTTTACCTATATAAAAACTTGAACATCACTCATATAAGGTCAAATAAACTACCCCAATGGAAGTGCAATCAAACCTTTTCTTAGCAGTAAAAACATGTTATGAGCATTCAATGCAATACTTGAACTTTTTGCTATATAGTGGCACTGTTTACAATGTCCACACCTGAACGTGCCTGCCCTTCCCCCTACTATTGTATTACTTGTCCATGTAGGCTTTTCTAAAATGTTTTTTATATTGTATCTTTTTTTGTAAGTAAATATTGGTTTCAAACCTGGTATCTGAGCCATGTTTCTGTTGCTCAGAATACATTTCCAATTAACTGCCAGGATGTTTTTTTTTTATAATGTTCATATCTGTAGTTATAGGAAGGAGAAAGGCATTCCTGAAATCAATCTTATTGTTATTCTAGACTGTAGGCAAAACTGAAGGATCTGTTGACAAAGCTCAACTTTATTTAGGATAGATGTTGCCCTGTTCATTCTTAGTAGTAACACTTCCTGCTCGATTTTATTTAACCAATCATTGGTGTTCACTGTTGAAACATTCATCATCACTGGTCATTTTACTAATTCTGATATACTGACCCTTTACAACACATCACCACTGGTCACTCTACTAAGTCTGATATACTGACCCTTTACAACACATTGCCACTGGTCAATCTACTAAGTCTGATATACTGACCCTTTACAACACTTTTTTTCATGTGCTGAGGGTGCAAACTCTGTTTATGTAAATATTGATTGACAAAACTACCTTTACAGTAAATCTGGCTTTGAATGCAACCATTCTCTTGTACAAAAGTCAGAGTCACATCAAGATAATTAACTGACTTGCCAAAACCACCTTTAGTGAATTTCAAAAAAACTTGTACTCATGTTCAAGTCATTGAGAAGCCAATTAAATTCATACTCTTTTCCATTCCATATGAAAATCAAATCATTGATGTAGCTTAGCTAAAAAAACACTTTGTTGAACAGCAGATGTTGTTTTAACTTCTCTTGTTACCAAAGGGCAATTACCAAATTGGCAAAGGCTAGTGCAACTTTGGCACCCATTGCAAATCCACTTTTCTGTTTATAAAGGTTTCCATCAAACCAGAAAAAAATGTTTTCCAGTACCAGGGATAATAACAAGGATGTGGTATTTATAATGTTCACATTCAAATTTGAGAACAATGACAAATATTCCCTTATGGCTTGTATTCCATCTCGTTGATCTATACAAGTGTAGAGGCAAAACATCCAAAGATGCAAAATGGCAATCTGCAGACCATGCCTTATGTTTCTTAAATAATTCCAGTAAATGCCACGAGTCTCAAAGATAAATCCTACAATCCTACAATCCACTCTGCTACAGGCCCCATGAGGAGCTCAGTTTCTCTCCAACCTAACACCACTCTTAAGTATTCAACTGCGGTACCACCTTTAACATTCTTGTAAGAAAAGTGCAGTCCAGGTTTGAACTGTCTGCAAACAGCTAAAGTTAACTTTGAACCTAACACCACTCTTAAGTATTCAACTGCGGTACCACCTTTATCATTCTTGTAAGAAAAGTGCAGTCCGGGTCTGAACTGTCTGCAAACAGCTACAGTTAACTTTCAACCTAACACCACTCTTAAGTATTCAACTGCGGTACCACATTTGTCATTCTTGTAAGAAAAGTGCAGTCCGGGTCTGAACTGTCTGCAAACAGCTAAAGTTAACTTTCAACCTAACACCACTCTTAAGTATTCAACTGCGGTACCACCTTTATCATTCTTGTAAGAAAAGTGCAGTCCGGGTCTGAACTGTCTGCAAACAGCTACAGTTAACTTTGAACCTAACACCACTCTTAAGTATTCAACTGCGGTACCAGCTTTGACATTCCTATAAGAAAAGTGCAGTCCGGGTCTGAACTGTCTGCAAACAGCTACAGTTAACTTTGAACCTAACACCACTCTTAAGTATTCAACTGCGGTACCACATTTAACATTCTTATAAGAAAAGTGCAGTCTGGGTCTGAACTGTCTGCAAACAGCTACAGTTAACTTTGAACCTAACACCACTCTTAAGTATTCAACTGCGGTACCACCTTTATCATTCTTGTAAGAAAAGTGCAGTCCAGGTCTGAACTGTCTGCAAACAGCTAAAGTTAACTTTGAGTATGTGTCTACCTGTTTGAGCCAATATTCATTTTCCCCTGGAGAGCACTCTGCTTTGGCTTGTAAGTAGCCCCCCCCCACACACACACACACACACACACACACACACACACACACACACACACACACACACACACACACACACACACATTTTCCACTTTCTCTCTTATTCCCTTCTGTTAGCAGATAGTATCCATAATCTGATCAATACTGTGTGTTTGTTAATTTAAACTGAGACCACAGTGGCCTACTGATACAAGGTTATCCTGTTTTTCCATCTGAGAAATGGTTAAGAAATGACTTACAGTTTCAGAGCAGTCCTTGGTCAATTGTGATTGTTTCTTAAACACAAACTTGTCTTTGCTTTGGCTCATTAGCAGCAGTACAAAGAACTGCCTGCTCACACCCTTGTTCTCCCCACCCCTTCCCTGTTTATTACCTTAAGACAATCTCAAAGTTAATAAATATTACCTGTGGCAGGCACCATTTTTAAAACTACAACCACCCTTGTCACTATCATATGTTCATTTATCAGTTAACTCTGTCCTCATACGAGCAACTAACAGGGTCTCTACCCGCTTCGCTCCCCACCCTGCCCCCTATTCCCTCCCGCCCCCAGTGGTCCCACCTTTATTGCACTCACAAACCCCTCCCATCTCTCCAATAGCCAACCACAGCGCTAACCCAACACTACCTCATCCATCTTCCCACTATCACACCTCTTCAACTAACATGTACAAGCATACCTTACCTATGCTCACTGCATGCACTCTCCTTGCATATCTTACATCCTACCAAAGCTCTATCATTCCCGCACTCAACCACTACCACTGTACTACTCACACCACCACTCATGTCTCACCCTCACTCAGCTCCCCTCCCACCAGCTCAAAAACCATCCCTATGCACCCCCACATATTCTACCAACTATCTTACTCAAACATAAAGCATCCCTACAACTTAACATAGTAACCCTCCCACCATACCTATTACCCACAGAGCACAATCATAATGTTTCCCTTATAAACAAACACATTCAAAACTGAGAAAACTAATAACCTCATGCATATCAAAACTAGCCCTAAGTGGAGACATCCACCCCAACCCTGGCCCTACCATCTCCAACCCCAATCCTCATAATCAGACTAGAAACCACAACTTCTCCCATATTACAGCCAATAGAAAGCCAAGTGACTTCCTTCTACTAAGCCTAAATATTAGAAGTATATCCAACAAAGTCCATGAACTCCATGCTACCATAGACTTGTACTCCCCAGATATAGTCATCCTGACAGAAACCTGGCTAAAACCTCACATTACCAGTGAGCAAATACTCCCTACAGGTTACGACATACTAAGAGTAGACCGGCTAAACAAAAAAGGAGGTGGTGTAGCTATAATATTTAAACAGCATCTAAACATGCAAATCTTAAAATCATCAGCTCCACAAATAGGCAATGAAGAAATAATATATACCAACCTCAAAAATAAAACAAAACAAAACCATCAACATAATTGGATGCTACTTCCCACCTGGCCAAAACACCCCTCCACTAGAAAACCTCCTCAGCTGGTCTACCCACCATCTCCCCCAAGAAACTATAATTTTAGGTGATTTCAATATCAACTGGCAATCCTGTTCTGACAACCATCCAACCCATCATGTAAACCTTCATGGCTTCACCCAACTAGTCCAGTCACCAACCAGGATAAATAAAAACTCCAGCAAGCACACTACCCTGGACTGGATACTAGTCAGTAAGAGCCCCCAGTCATATATAACAGGCTGCTTATCAGATAGTCTCAGTGATCAATCCCCAACATTCCTAATCAAAAAATACCTATATCAAGCTAAACCTGTCATCTACTGTCAAATACGTAAAAAGCTAAACTTTAACTGACTCATATTCATCTCATCCCTCAAAGAAAGTAACTGGCATTCTCTAAAGTACCTCAGTCTAGATGACACAGTTGAATTTTTTAATACTACCTTCCTGAACATCCTTAATTACCATGCCCCTATAAGATTTTCCAGAACCAAAGCACAACCCTCCCCTTGGCTACAGAAAACCACTAAGTCAGAAATGAAAAACAGAGATAAAGCCTGGGAGCACTGGCACAAAACCAAAACCCCCTCAACTAGATAGAAATTCCTAGAACTACGCAATAGAGTCAAAAAGCTAATAAAACAGGACAAATTCCAATGCTACCAGTCTGCCCTAGACTCCTCACAACACAGCCCCAAACAATTCTGGTCCTCCATTAACTTCATCCTCCACCCAGGTAAAGTCAGTACCCCTCCTCCTAACATCCCCCACTCCTCAGAAAATATTGCTACCTCATTCAACACACACTTCACCCAAACCATACTATCACTAGCTAAACAACACAACCCTCCTCCCCTCCAACCCACACCTTCAACTAGTAATCTTCCCATTGCCTTCTCTTTTTCTCCTGTACCTACCTCCAACATAAAAAAAACTCTTAACTAAACTTAAACCCACCAAATTAGCAGCAGACAACCTCCCACATGAATACCTACAAATCGCAGCTGATGCTCTGGCCTATCCAGTATCCATCTTGATTAACCAGTCTCTGTCAGAAAGTTATGTTCCCACACTGTGGAAAGTATCACATATAATTCCCCTCCACAAAGGTGGACCCCCCCACAGAACTAACCAATTACCACCCCATAGCTATTCTCTCTCCACTCTCCAAAATACTAGAAAGATGCATACACTCTCAGGTCTCAGACTACCTCCTTACTAACAACCTCCTTTCCAGTACTCAGCATGATTTCTGACCAAACCATAGCACCACCACTGCCTTACTCTCCTTTACTAACACTATCTTTCAGAATAAAAACAATGGCTATCACTCCTCTGCTACTTTCCTAGACCTATCTAAAGCATTTGGCATGGTCCCACACAAACAACTTATCTCTGTCCTCAATAACCTATCCTTCTCACAATCAGTCACCAACTGGTTTCAGAGTTACCTGTCTGACCGCCAACAATCCATTGTATGGCAGAATGACATATCTCCCCAACTACCTGTCTCCATAGGGGTTCCCCAAGGATCCATCCTTGGACCCCTACTCTTCTCTGTTTACACCAATAATCTAGCCTCTGCCACCAAACATGGCACACTCATACAATACGCAGATGACTCAACCATCATCTGCTCAGCCCAGTCCCTACCAAAACTGCAAAAAGTCACACAGGAAGCATTTTCCTCTGTTGAAATGTGGTTATCCGATGCCCAATTAATACTCAACCCAAACAAAACTAAACTACTCATCTTCCAACCCACCAAACATACTCAAAACAACTCTCATTTTAACATCACAGCAAAAGACAACACCACTATATACCCAACTGAACACACCAAATTGCTAGGAGTGGAAATAGACAATAAACTAAAATTTGACATTCACATATCCATGACCATAAAAAAAGTCCATAAAAAACTAGGAGCATTATACAGAAATAAGCAATTTCTCACCAAAGCAGCAAAGATTTCAATAGCAAATTCCCACCTTATCTCCACCCTACTTTATGCCTCTCCAGTATATACCAACCTAAGGCAATGCAATCTAAACAAACTAGAGACCTGTTACAACAAAATTGCCAAATTCTCCACAGGGGCATCCTACCATAGTCACCACTGTCTCTCACTTGCTGAACTGGGCTGGCTTGAACTCCCTCACCTCCTTCAGTGGTATCAACTTTCACTCGCCCACAAACTAGTAAACCATCCACTAAATGTCCCATCCCTCCAGAATCTACTCCAACCATATCGCACCACCAGACCACTAAGATCCAGCAACAAAAATCACTTGCAGATCACTAAAGCCAATAACTCTGCTGGTGAAGCACTATTCTCTTGCACTATAGCCAAATTATGGAACTCCCTTCCACCCACAATTAACTCCGTACCATCATGCACCCACTTCAAAACTTTACTAAAAGCGCACCTAAAAGCATGCTGGCTATGCCCTTGCAACTCCCACTCTAATATCACCCTCCCCATCCAACCACTACCTTTCTTTCCACTCCACTAACTACCTTGATTATAGCAAGCTCAGATGCTCATAAGCCTAGTACTTATCATACAACAGGAACTTCTCATTGTAACATTTATTAATGTCTGTTATGTACTTCACAGATAAAGATTCTAGTTGTCTACTGATGTACTATGTTCTTCATCTGAAAATATGTTGTAAGTAATTGCTATATTAAACTGTTAATCGCTATGTAATCCAATGTAACTACTGTCTGTTTATTTTAACTGTGGAGCTTTTCTCCCCGGGCCTCCGCTGAAAATGAACCTACGTCCAGTCGGACACTCCCGGTCAACAAATTTAAATAAATAAATAAATAAATAAAAATAAATAAATAAATAAAACTCCAAGAACTGAACTATTGGGTTGAGAATATAATCTAGATACCCTGAAATATGTTCAGTCTTGTATTTCTGTGCTGATACCACTGCTCTAAAAGGTGGATTCATAGCATCTTTGTGTACTTTGGGAATTCCAAATAATTTCATCATTATAGGTAACTCAACCTTCATATATTCATAAATGTCACAATCCAAATCCCTATGAAGGAGAAGTACATCTAAAGTACTGTCTATCATGGAAAAACATTTCAATGCTTGAATTGTATTAGTTTTTTCATAACAATGAGTGTTAGATAACAACTGTTCCATTGTTTTGTTATAATTTCTGCTGTCCATGATTGCCAAAGTCCCACCTTTATCAACTCTCATAATATGAATGTCTCTATTAGATGACAATTCAGTTAGGGCTTTTTTCTCAGAACCACTCAAATTGTATATCCTGAATTTTTTGCCCATTTTGTTCCTTAAATCAGACTCAATATATACTTGAAAAACCGTCAAGTACTTCTTTTATGTGGTTTCCTCAAGTCTTCTTGATAGTGTGGAATATCATGTAAGATGTAACTTAAATTCAGTTTTCTCAAGTACAGTCTAAAATCAACAATGGTATTGTTCAGATTTGCAGATTGTGTGGGAATACTTTAAAATGTTCGGGACATAGTGTTGCAGAACTAATATTCAAGACCACTGGACCAAAATCTGAATTAGATATTTCAATATTTGAATTTAATGCTTCCAACAATGTCTCCCTATGCCTCTCACTTTGCCTATGAATTTTCCTCTTTGGCACCATTTTGGGGCTCAAGAATTGCTCGAAAATTTGTCAAGTGGGGGGCGAGAGACAAAATAGGCAGAAAATCCATAGATGTACTTGGGGTTTCTTGTAGTCCAGATGACTGATTCTCATTCAAAAAGATGATAGTATCACTGTTGTTGTTGACTCCCCCACACACATCAATTTTGTCCAAAATTGGTGGTGAAGTGTTGCCTAAAGTCACCACCTGGTTGATGGGATAAGCAGAACCATTTTGATATTCGTTTAAATCCTTTTGAAGCTTATCCCTTTTCCTATTGACAATATTTATTTATTTATTTATTTATTTATGTTAACCAGGTTAGTCCACTGGGCTGGTGGCCCATTTTCAGTGCAGACCCCAGGAGAAAAGCTCCACAGCAAAAATAATAATAACAATAACAGATAACAAATAACAAAGTTTACATTACAAGTAATGTGAATTTGTTTATATAACTACATGCATTCATGTTATATATGAATATAGATACAATGTGAATATACAATCATGTGATAATGGAAAAAAGTAATAAAGCATAATATTAAGCATAAACAGAAAGCTAAAAGTAGATGAGGTAGAGACCTGTAGTAGAAAAGATGATTTACAGATAGGCCATCAGAGGAAAAAAGAGCTCTTGAACATCTTTCATCACTAGGATGAGTTGGTAGAGAGGGAGAAATAGGAATAATAGAAATGAAGGGTAGAAAGAAGAGGGATGGGGAGGAAAGTGTAGGGGAGACAAGAGCGAGAATAGCAGAGTATGAGCGGAGGATAGGGAAGTATAATAGGTAAGAAAGAGAAGGATGACATATAAGTATAGTACCGGTCAGTGGCACAGCTGAGGCATTACAGTTCTAGTATATGAGAAAGTTATATTAAAGTAAGGAAGGAAAGATTGTTATGGTCTGGCAATAGGGTGAGAATGTGTTAGGTTGGGTGGTGACAGGTGCAGGAGGGAGAGTTAGCATGATAGTTCTTCAGTTCTCTTTTAAAATGAAATGAGGATGAAATGGAGCATATGCTGGTTGGGAGTTTGTTTCCGCTTTGGGATAAAGAGCATTTATAGTGTAATCTGCCGATTGTTTTCTTAGGCCTGTAAGTGTTGAGTAGCAGTTGGTCAGTGCTATGAAGGGGTCATGAGAGTTTGTATAGGGCTAATAGGGTGGACAGGGAAGGACAGTAGGTGGGTTTGTACAGTAGAGAGTGTTCCATCTCTAGCTGAGAAAGTTGGAGTAGTTGAGGTAATTCAAGCCACTGTAGTTGGGTAAGGGCAAGGCAAAGGTGGGATTTGTAAGGGAAATTACAGGCAAATCTTGCTATCTGGTTGTAGGTTTGTTGAATTTTGGTTAAGAGATTTTCTTGGTGGTGGGTAAATATAGGGGAAGCATAGAGAAGGGAGAGGAGGAGGAGGTAGGCTTGAGCTAATGGAGTCCTTGAAGTGATGGATAAGAATTTTTTGTGTCTATAAAGTAAACTGAGTTTTTGATTGGTCTTTTTGATGGATTGTTGGATGTGATTGTCAAATTTAAGTTGATCGTCAATTGTGACTCCTAGAAGTTTGGTATAGGAGTCCACATGAATGATGGTGTTGACTAGGGAAGAGAGACTGAAAGATGTTTTAAGGTTAGACACACATTTTGGAAGAAAAAGAAGAAGCTTAGTTTTCTTTGAATTAATAATGAGTTGGCTATTGATTAACCACAGTTCAATGGTGTTAAAAGAAGTCTGGGTGAGAGACAAAAGGTCAGTAGGGCTGTCAGAGTGGGTAACAACTGGATAAAAGAAGAGGAGCAGCAGGTGGAGCAGAGATTGTTAGTAAAAATATTAAAGAGAAGGGGGCCTAGAATGGATCTTTGCAGAAACCTGTTTGGATAGGTAGGAAAGGTGAGCAGGAGGTCTACCATCTAACTGGTTGTTGTCTGTTGGTAAGATAACTAGAGAACCATAGAGTAGTTGAGGCAACAAGGTTAAGTTCAGTTAGTTTAGTAAAAGGTTTAGGGTGGGAGACTGTATCAAATGCCTGTGAGAGGTCAAGGAAGAGGCATGACATCAATTTGTTGTTGTCTCTTGCCTCTGCTATAGTTTGGCTGAAGGATAGAAGGGCTGTGGATGTGCTCTGGTGGGCGTCTAAATCCTTGTTGAGAGGGGGTGAGGAGATTTTCTTGGAGCAGATATTGAAGAAGTTGTCTATGAATACATTTCCCTAGAATTTTTGAGAAGAGGAGAGGATAGCTATAGGTTGAAAATTGGAAGGGTCAGTGGAGTTGCCCCTTTGTGAAGTGGAATAGTATAAATGGATTTCTAAACTTCAGGGACAGAGGATTTTTTAATAGAATGGTTGATGACGACTGAGATGGGATAGGCTATTATACTGGCTGCAAGTTTAAGAAAATGGGGGTAGGTTATTAAAGGAAGGAGAGCAAGGTTTAAGTTTCTGCAAAAGGGATTTTATTTAGGCAGTGGAAACAGGTTTCAGGAAGAAGGATGAGTGGAGGCAGGTGTTGAAGGGGGTGGGCAGTTGTGATTGGTTGTTGTTGGGGGAGTTATTTTGTGGATAGAGTCTATGAAGTGGTTGTTTAATAGGGTGGCAGTTTGGAAGGGGTTAGGGGTGGAAGGTATACCTGGTTGGAAAATATTGGTCACGGTGCACCAAAACTTTTTAGGGTTTTAGGTGTGAGTGAATTGAGCTTCTAGGTAGAATTTTTCTTGTCTTGGATAATACGTTTTTTAGCATAGTTTCGTAGTTCTTTGAATTTAAGGAAGAGGGAAGAAGATTTTGACTTTGTCCATTGTTTCCAGGCGATGTCTCTAAATTTCATAGTGGGAAGGGTATCTTTAGAGAGCCAGGGTGCAGAATTGGACTTGAACCTAATTTTTCTAAAGGGTGCTACAATGTTTAATATGTTTAGGAATATATTGTTAAACTCAAGAACAGCGTCATTTTGAGGAAGGTTAAACAAGTGAGACCAGCTAAGTGAGAGTTGGTTGTTGAAAGTTTCTGTGCTGAAATTGGTCAAATTGCGGCAGCCTCTATAAAGGTGGGGTTTTGAGGTTTGAGAAAGTTTTCTCAGTATTGAGATGGGGAGGTGATCACTTAAGGAGTCTGGTAAAGTGCTGGGGTTCTGGTACTGGTTAGGGTTGGAAGTTAAGATCTAGTCAAGAATGGAACTGGAGTTTGTATTGAAGCTGGTGGGAGTAGAAATAAGTTGACTAAAACAAAAAGTTTATACTAAGGCTAGGAGAGTGGGGGAAGAGTTTATTCCAATCAATATTGACATCACCTAGTAAGATTGCTTCATAGGGTATATGTTGGGAAATCCAGGATAAAATAGATTCAAAAACTGGAATATTGTTACCAGGGGGTATATATAGATAGATGCTATTGCAAGTTTCTTGTGTGGGTTAAGGTAACAGTTGAGAAAGATGAGTTCTGCAGGGGAGAAGTTAGGGGGGCTATGGCGAGGGGTGAGAGATTCAGCTGTTCGGAGTACATGATAGCAACACTTCCCTGTTTTCTGACAGTCTGTCTTGCCAGACAATGTTGTAGCCGGATGGTAGAAATTCTGAGTTTGTGATATGAGGTTTTAGCAAGGTTTCTGACAGTTAAGATGTGGGCGGAGTGGGGGGGCTATCCAAGCATGTAATTCTGTGATTTTGTTTAGGAGACTTTGTAGGTTGATGGAGTAGGCTGATAGGTGTTTACTTGGAGAGGGGGAGAGTTGGTGCCAAGTAGGTGAGGTGGAAGTGATAGAGTTGGCGGAAGGACTGGACCAGGATTTGGGTGAATGTCCGCATCTGGTAGGAGTGTTATTGGAAGAAAATTATGCTTAGAGAAATAGAAGTAGTAGGAAGTGTGTTTGAACCTAAGTTTAGGGGATGAGAGAACAACACTGAGATGTTTTAGTTTGTGATAATGAATATACGAGGTGTTGTAGAGAGAGGGTGAAATAGCGAAGTGCTGGATTTTATAATGAGATGATTCTTCCTGGGTAAGAGTGGGTGAAAGAGGAGGGTGAACTAGGTTAGAGTGATACAATGATAGCCCAGATTGGAGGAAGAGAAAGGGAGTTATGAGGAAATATAATAGCATGCTGTTGTTTTATGTGAGTGTATTATTTATATAAGGAGAGTGGGGGTATTGAATGCATGGAGGATTTTGAAAGAGAGTAGTGAAACGGTGTAAGGAGGAGCAGTAGGTAGAGGAGGGAGAACATTTGAGTAAGTTTTGAAAAGAAGGAATAAGACAAAAAGGTTAGGGATAAAGTAGAGATGGAGAGTGGGAGCTAGAGTTTTGATGTACAGCTATAAGGAAGTGTGAGGAGTGGGAGGTGGGAGATAGGGAGCAAGGTGTGGGAGGGGTTAGTGAGTAGAATAGAAATGTATTGTACGTGGATAGTTGGAATGAGGGGGAGGGCTTTTCCAGGGAGGTTAGACTATAAATGTAGAGTATGTAGAGGTGGGTGGGAATGGGGGTAGGGTAGAGGAGACAAGTGAGCCTGAGTGAAGCAATAGTGGCTACATGTCATTCCACTTTACCAGCAATTCTATTGTATAACAATTGAAAGTGGAAAAAACTCTGATGGGATTTTACCTTTATTTTTTTCTTGAGTTGTCTAACTTTATGGGAATAGTCATTTATAAGCAAACTCAATACTTTTAAGACTGTTATGTTAAATAAAGTGGCCAAATCATTGAATAAACTACTGTTGTAAACACCATTCATAAATTTTGAAATTTTCAAACCAAATGATACACACCTGAGTTTAACACATTCTTCCAAATAAAAAAAAAAATCATATTCCCAAAAATTATATTTTGTTACGAGATTTTCTAATTTGAAAATGTCTCTTTTACAAATGTCAAAAGCATCCAACTCTGTGGCTGACTGGCTAAGAATATTGCTGAAAGCAACATTTGAAATGGAAAAGGGGTTACTTACAGTCTTAGAGATGAAATCAAAAACATTTTCTATATTGGTAGACTTATTGGTCATGAAATTGCAATTAATTATTCGCTAAATCCACATTGTTCAAAGTGGCAGTTTCATATGGATAGACAGGTACAGATCTTCCAGCAAATTGTTCCAGGATACTCGAAATCTGCAAACCTGCTGAATAAAATTTTAGTGTCAAATCCACCAGATCCCCTGAAACTGCCTGCATTGTAAATTGAGAATCATGTCCTGTGAAAAGGACTCTCCAGCTCCTGTTATCACTAGTTAGAGCAAGACTAAAAGACACTACATAATTTCTTAAAATCATAGAAGTTCAGTGTGACAAGAACTGGTACTTATGTGCCTTGGACACCAAGTCATTATCTACTTCCGTACCTCATGGGAGGTACATTAGAATTTTGGTCAAATACACCACAAATTTATTCATTTGGTTTTAACACATTTTTACTTTTATTGGCTGAACATGTTCTAACTAAGATTGTTTTAATGTTTGCTATTTACAGGTAAATCCTACTAAAATGGGGCACCTTTTGCCCCCATGTATTCAGATTTATTCATGGGCTTATGGAAGAATTTATATATAAGATTCCAGACATAACCTTTATTTACATGCCATGGACATCAGAGAACCTTCCTTGATGATTGTTGGTTAATTCTGAATTCTGATTTGGTAGAGAATGAAGAATGTTTTGAATATCTGGACAAAAATAAGAGGGATTGGATACAGTTTAGTGCTGCACTTCACAAAGTATTTCTTTTTTGGATGTGAACATTATGAAAAACTTGGATGGAACTTTAAGCATGAAAAGTATTTTGTAAGCCATTTAGTAAGAATTCCTTATTATTAGCCACTACTTGACATCCAGGACACATCGTCAGAAATATTCCAAAATCACAGTTTAAGAGGGAGGAAAGAATATGGTTGAAAGAAAGTGAGTATGATAAGTTTGTTGAAGACTTGTATAATAGATTTTTAAAAAAGGGAATATCTTGAAAAGGGTATTATTTCTGCTAAGGAACAACCTGAGCTGAAGGGAGTTGCTTGAATATAAAGATAACATTAGAGAATAAGGGTCAAAATACGTGGAGAATGCCACTTATTACCACATGTGGTAATAAAACGTTGTTTCAAGATATTGTTAACAGAAACTGGCATATTTTAACTTCAGATCATTAATAAAGGCATTATTACCTGAGAAGTGTAATTTTATTTATAGATGGGCAAAAATGTTAGGCAACACTTAGGGTCACAACAAAAAAAATATTATTTTCAGATTAATAGACAGTCGACAATGTATGGACAAATCATTGTTGGTTCTAAACCCTGTGGTTGTTGCTCTTTTTGTAAATATGTGATCAGCAACAAGGAGATTCCACAGCTAACACATGTAAAATATACAAAATTAGAACATTAATAATCTGCAGGATGACAAGAATTGTTTATTTAATATTATGTACATGTAGAGCATTTTATGTGTCAAGATCACGTGAACATTTAAACATCAAAAGTCACAACATACTGACAGTCAATGGTAGGGAGTGTAATGTAATGTATAAACATAAGGCTGACATCAAAATGAAGGATACATGTTTTTTGGTATACATAGAGCCTGATTCAGAGGATCCAGTATGTGTTAGCATTGGTTGAGATACTTGACAGTCTAGCTGGCTTTGCTAGGTATGGCCTGCACGTCTTTCTTCAAGGATTTTGCATATTCATTAATCTTTCCTGTGCCTTTTTAGGCAAAGTCCACTTGGTGGTCATTCCAACATAACTAATGTATCAGTCCCAAAATCAGATAACATTAATATGGCTCTCCTTAACTCCAGAAGTCTAAACAATAAGGTCTAATCTTGAAGTATTCCTGCATTTAAAAAACATCCATGTCTGCAGTTACTGAAACTTGGCGTAAAAGTAAAGAGAGTGCTCCCTCTGTAACAGGGGTTGTGCTTTCCATGCATTCAATGCCCAGTGGCAACTGTGGTGGAGACTCCATATTTGTCAAGGATATTACCTGCAGGCAGATCCTGAGGGACTCACAAACTGAACTCACTGAGCTACCTATCACTGTAGGTCAGATTAATAATCAGCTAATCGCTTGCCACAGAACACCTGCTTTGCCTCCCTCCCATAACAATATAAGATTCTTCAATGTTCTAAATGATCTCCCTTTTGGGAAAACTCCCTTATTTTGGATGAGTTTAACTAGCCTTCAATAAACTGGGACACCAATACCTCTAACATAAGATATGCCCAAAAATTCCTAGACTTAATACTTAAAAATTTCCTTGAGCAGTAGTCAATAAACCTACTAGACAGTATATCATTCTTGGCCGGATTTTTAGAAATATGACCACCTCTTGCTGCCTTCCACTTGTGATGTCTGATCATAAACTTTCAACCGTCTCCTTTAAACTCACAAAAGTTCCTACAGCAAACCAAGACTGCAGGCATGCCAACCTCTACCTACTATGTGACAAAATGAAAAAATATCATGTATGACTGCAGCCCGCATTGACCTCAATGCAACAGTAAGCTACACCAAGGAATTCTAAACCAATTTATAAACAAATGCATAGAGCTAGCTGTCCCAGTAGTGCTCCCCAGAGCTCATTGATGTAACTTCTCCTTTCCGGCATTTTCCTCTCACATCCCAAAGAAGAGAGCCATGACCTCTGGCCAACAAAGTTTGTAGATGATTGCAAACTGGGGGTTGTTATTAAGTCACCCTGTGACACCCAAGCCCTCCAGAATGAACTCTACCTAGTAAAGGTTTGTGTACTAAAAATGTGATCAGACTAAATGCTAAGAAGGGTAGTACCATTGTTTTAATAGACACCTCTCCCCTCACCATTCTGTGTAGACAACAGATGTTTACAAAATGAAAATGCAGTTAGGGACTTAGATACTGGGGTCTTTTGATCATCATGTGACCATGACTGCCAGGAAAATATTTTATTTTGCTAGCTAATTGTCAAAGGTATATGATTAAGGTGTAAAAAGGTAATTATTTCATTGTACTCAGCATTGAGCAGGCCAATTATTGAGTGCAATGCCCCTTTGAAAGTATCTCAATCATTTAGAAAGACCTCAATGGTTTATAACAAAAAAATTCACAGGCCTAATGTTACTGAGGCATCAAAAAAACCTGGAAAATTCTTAAATGTTATATTTTGTTATCTAATTGTTATTTTTTTTTTAACAAACATCTGTATTAACTTTTTCACACATGACATGGGCAACCTTACATTTATACAAATGAAAAACAAACATGACACCACTTTAGTTGCAAACAGCATACATCACAGACACCATTGAAACAACTGTAGTTGCAAACATTATACATCACTTATAATCTATCCAGTCATTGTCAACTAAGCTTTATATGGCTCATTCAAATCCTGTCTCTTAAACCTCATTCGTGCTCTGCATATAGTGTTCCCTCGATTCCCATTTTTTCCTATGTAGTTTGATCCCTCCCTTTTCCTAAAGATCCCATTTCCAGTTGTTTTATCTCTGTTACTATATTCACTACTTTTAGGAAAGTCGGTTTAGACTTTGATTTCCATTTTCTAGTAATTTTTTTTTTCTGGCAGCCACTATAATTAGACTCAGCAAGGCTTTACTGTGTATAGGCAATTCCAATTCTATATCATAACTGAAAAAAATAAATAATCTCCCATGTCAATCCAATCTGCTCACCAAACATTTCTGACAGAGTGGCCTTCAGGGAATCCCTAAAGTCTGCCAGCTCTTTACACTCCCAAAAAATATGTTCCCAGCCACCTCTTTCTTGCCTGTCACACCTCCATCACTTGCTATCCACCTGAGGAAAAATTTTTAGGAGTCTACTTGGAGTATAAAAATACCTATGTAAACTCTTCAAGGCAAAGATCCTAAATCTTCTAGACTTTGTTGCATATTTGGGAGATGTACATATATCCTCCCATTGTGTATTTGTGACTTGCTTATCCAATATATCTTCCCAATCCTTTCTAAGCTCCTCTGATTTATTCTTATAATTATCATGCAGTATTTTATATGCTTTACTAATTATTCCTTTTTTAATAGCAGCTTCTGTTCTAGATTCTATTAAAAACTCTACCAGTGCTGGTCTTTCATTTGGGAGCCCCCTATTTCTTTCTCTTTGACTACACTCTGATATCAATCCTTGATAGGAAAGGCAATCTCTAACCTACAGTCCAAATAAGTTCTTGGCCTCTTCCTATTCTATTAACTTTCACTTTCTAGTTATTTGCTCCCAATACCTTGGTTCCTTTGTCAGTTTTCTCCAATAAATTTCAGCCCCCTCTTGCCTATTATCTGTATCCCTGACCACTGTCATCCCTTTCAGCAGAATATCTTTTCTCCATTCTCATGTTGGTTTGGTTCTTAAAATACTCCCTGCTATTTTATAGATAGAGTACTCTGTATGATTTTGGTTGTTCTCCTTTAGATTCTGCATCCGAAATCCCAATCTCTCCTTATTTCCTGATTTTCCATCCTGTATCAGCATCATTCCTTTCCACTTTGATGCTTGTGCTATGAACAAGAGAGTAACTGTGTTGCTCTAAAATACCACCTCAAATTGGGAAATCCTAGTCTGCCTTGTTCAACTGGAAGAATCAGCTTATCCCACTTGACCCTTGCTGTCTTCCCTTCCCAGATAAAATCCTTCAACTCATTTTTAATTGCTATCCACAGCTTTTCTTCTAGTTGATAAAAATATGCCTGGCCTGTGTATATGAATAAAGAGATTAAAAACATTTTAATGGCTTGTATCTTAACATCCATATCCATATAACAATGTTTCCGGTTTCTCAATTTTTGTATTATCTTCTGTTTAATCTTTTCCCACATATCTATAGCTGCCACAACAGAGTTATTTCTAATCCATACTCCTAAATACTTCATTTTATCATGTCCTCATAAATATAGATATTGTTGGACCAATTTGTGTGTGGGTACATAATTTACAACTATTGCCTTTGTTTTAGCCTCATCAATTTTGTATCCCAAGAAGATTTGAAACTATCTTAAAATGTTCCAGAACACTGTAATGTCCCTTTCTGGTTTTGTCATGTATAAAATAATATCATCGGCAAGTAGAAACAGCTTCTCTTGACTACCATACCAATTATATCCTTGAATTTCTGAATCCTTTATTTTCTTTGCCAATGGTTATAAATATAATGCAAACAACAAACGGGAAAGTGGACAACCCTGCCTGGTTCCTGTACTCGAGCAGAAATTATCAGAGAGGACCCCACCCACTTTAATTTTCGTCTCCAATCTCTCATATGTACTCCTAATCAGCCTTATATTTGTATCAGGGAAAGCAAATGCTTCCATTGCCCTGCTGATGAAGTCTCGGTCTACTCTGTCGTAAGCTTTCTCTGCATCAAGACCCACCAATAAAAGTGTTATTTTCTTACATTCTGCTTCCCTCTATTATCAGTGTTCTGTTAATGTTGTCAAATGTTTGCCTCCCCTCCACAAAACTACACTGATCCATATATATCAATTTTGGTATCACGTTTGCCTTTCTTTTAGCCATTCCAGACATGAACACTTTATAATCGTGGTTTAGTATTGAAATGGGCCTGTATGAAGCTAGATCTGATGGATCTTACCCTCTTTAGGTATTACAGCTACCACTGCTTTCTTCCAAGATGCTGGTGCTTCTCCTCCTCTTAAAATACTGTTAAACAGAACCTCCCAGAGCTTTATCAGTTTTTTCCCTCCTAGCTTCCAAGCTTGCACAGGAACACCATCTACTCCTGGGGACGTTCCTGTAGATTGGTTATACATGGGTATTTGTATCTCATCCCTTCCTATCCTAGCTGTTAGTAACTGAGCCTCATCTACCTATCTACCTCTAACCTGGGCGTATTTAATTATTCCACAAACATTTCCATCTGTACCTTTTCTTGATTTCCATGTTTCTCTGCTTTATACAAACTTTCATAAAATTTCTGAAATATTTCTAATACTTCTACTGGGTCTCTTGTTATCTTCCTTGTTATTGGCTTCCTAAGTTTGGTAACAGCCATTTCCACTTTCTGTTGTCTGAGTTGTGCTAAACGTTTTGTGCTCTAGAATTATTATAAAAAAGACAGTTCCTTAACAGCAAACTTTCTAAACTCGTGCATATTGTTGAAGTAATCCCTTATTTTCAGTCTGGCATTCTGCACTTGCGCCTTTTCTTGTTCTGAAAGATTCCCCTCTATTTTGCAATACTTTAACGTGTGTCAATCCCCCTAAATAATTCTTGTTCATGTTTAACCGTAAAACCCTTTCTTTTATTTCCACCCTAGTTTTAAACTCTACTTTAATTTTATCCCACTCCCTAGCTATGTTTTCAGAAGAAAATTCTATCTTCTCTAGTAGCTCCTGAATTAATTCCAAAACCTATTCATTGAATTCCTCTCTTTTCAACCGATAGGTGGGAAAGTGCCAGGGTCATATTTTTATTTCATTACCTTGCATTTTTATTTTAGTTTTGGCACATGATCTGAAATAATTATTGGGTGCATTTCATCTAATTGCTAAATCTTAATAAAATATTTGAAGAGAAAAGATCCTTGAAATTTTATCTCTTTATTCAGTGTCTGTCTTTTAAATATTTTGAGGAGAGATTTCCGTCTTACATTCTATTCCATTAGAGACCTGATTGTCCTGGAAATCCTGTTTTTCTGAAAGTCCAATATCTGCACCATACCAGAACCAGGGACCTAAATCACTGACAACAGATAAGTAAAACACAGTGGTGGGACAGATTTATAACCCAACACCTCTCAAACATCCGGAATAAACTTCCCCTGCATCTCCTTTTAAACATAAACTAGATGATTGGATAGGTATTCAAAAATTTACTTGAGGATTGACCTACCCTGTCGCCCTGGAGAAAGAAGGTATGATCTGAGGGAGGGTACTAGCAAACAGAGAACAGTCATAATACCCAGAGTCTGGAATAGCTATGAATCTGTTAGATCACCAAGATCAGTTCATTTTTTCAGACTCCTAGCATTGATCAGTGACATTTTAATGTAAGCGGGATTGGAATTTTTTATGTTGGAATGCCTAAGACAGATCTTGCCACAAAAGGCTTATGCAGAAATCTGAGGAGTGAAATGCAGGCCATCCCTGGCAAAACAGGCTGATCTGTCAGTCACCACCTTCAATTCTTAAGCACACTATATCCTCCTAGAATGATACTAGTTAGTTAGCTAGTTGTTGAAGCCCATTATTGTGTTTTGGAATTGTGGCATCGTTATCAGAGATGGGATGCTACTGAAGGCAAGTGTTGTTTATGCCTCAGACGTATGATGAAAGATAAAAGGCCAGTCCTACCAAAGCAGGCAAATGTGAGATTATACTCAGATTTGGGATGGGGAAGTAAGGGCTTTAATTATGTCACAAAGCCTAATAACAAGACCAACCAACCAAAATGCACCAGCCATGCTTGTGTAAAGAGACTTACTTGTTATTATGTCATTAATCCTGC
>NC_056751.1:741585776-741635776 GCF_019279795.1 Protopterus annectens | reverse complement strand
ACTGCAAACTAGGTGCAATCATTGATTCTCCCAGTTATGTTGACATACTACAAAAAGGGCTTACAGAAACAAATGATTGGTGCCAAAGCTATGGACTTAAACTAAATGCAAAAAAAGTGTGTTATTATCCCTTTCAGCAAGTCAGTGTCTGCAAATTACAATATTAACAGTCACATCCAGAGTTAAGGATGTTATAACTCCCCTCTACTCATCACTCATCAGACCACAATGGAGTACAATGCTCCCTTCTGTATGTACCTCACCAAATACCTGCAGCAGCTGGAGAGACCTTAGAGTTTTCTCACCAAGAAAATTCAGGGCCTTCAACACATGACCTACATGGACAGACTGAAGGCCCTGTCACCGTACTCTGTATTTAATAGGCTACTGAGTGGTAACTTGTGCCTGGCCTACAGAGCAGTCTTGGACCCTGCCCTAATGAAAATGCTGCAAATCCACAAGTCAAATAGGACAAGATTCACTCACTCTAGGGATCTTCACCTAGCCTGTGACATTAACAGGACATGTTGGAGAGACAGATATGTCTCCTAGAGATTGCCAGTGTTCTGGAACAAACTCCCAAGTCACGTAAAACAGAACTCCTCAATAACCCAATTTAAGCATAATTTTGACAACTGGATGGGAGACCATAAATTTACTCTGAGGGTGTCACCTATGTCCCTCTTGGATAAGGGCAGTCGGTGGTGATCATAGACTTACACTGCAAATCAAGACCATACAACTTGGTCAATAAGGTAACAAGTGTATAACATGGCTTGGCTTATAAAGGTGCTAGGACCAATAGCCTAGTAAAGTCCTATGCCCCTAAGAACCTATTTATTTTCTGGCATTCATTTAACATACACGTCTAATGATATGCATTGGCATACACTGGATTTTTGGAATTGTATGCTAGCTTCTAGAATGTAGTCCCCTCTCTGACAAATGTAGACCCTTCATTCTGACTCATGTAACAAAATATTTATACATAGACTATGGTAACTATATCATATTATTTATTTATTTACTTATTAGCATTTGTTTACTGGGAAAGTCCACTGGGCCAAGGTAGCCCATTTTCAGTGGACGTCTGGGGAGAAAAGCTCCAGCACAGAAACTGGTACATATTAAAGAAGTTTTAAGAAAATCACAATAAAAGAATACAAAGATTGGCTTAATGCTTAAACCAACAAACAATACATTATAGATTCTTACTAGAAAGAGTCTACAGAGAATAATAAAAATACATGGAATACATGTGAATTATATTAAAATCAGGAAATATAAAGAGTCAGGAGAGGGAGGGAGTAAGGAATTGAGTAATAGAAATATCAGAAAGGAGCTAGTCATAGACAGACATGGAATGAGAAACTGAGTAGACTTGGTGGATAGTGTAGAACAGGGAAAGGAGGAAAGAGGGGGATGAAGTATTAGAGAAGGAAGGGAGATAGGAGATTAATGGGACCAGTGATAAGAGGGGGAGAGATGGTGGAGAAAAGAAGGGGAGGAGGGTTTGGCAGATGAAGTAGAAAGAAGAAGGGAAAGGAAATGGAGATAGGGGAGATCAGAATGAAGTTAAGGTCTAGGGTTTTGTGGGAAGAGGTTAGGTGATGGCAGTTTGTGTAACACCACAGTTCCATAACCACTTGGAGAGAAGATGGTTATGTAAAGCGCATTAAAGTTGGTGGGGGACTGCTGTAGACGTACAGAGGGAGGAAGGTTGTTCCAGGTTTTGGCAACATTCCATGGGTAGAAGAATTTGGCTGCTGATTGTTTTGGTTTATGACTTTGGAGAAGAAACTGGTGTTCAAATTGTAGAGTTCTAAGTGGGTTGTATAGGGTGAGGAGGGAGCTAAGGTCAGTCTTGGGGCTTGTAAATCAGTTTATGTGTGGTAGTGAGCTGTATGAGAAGTAGACGGTGAGGGAGTTCTAGCCATTGTAATTCTTTTAGGGCTAGACAGTGGTGAGAAGAGTGATGGCTGTTAGGTGAATTTAGCAATTTTGTTATAGCAAGACTCTAGTTTTGATAACAGAGATGTATACAGGTCGGTCAGGATGGGAGCACCATAAGTGAGAGATGGCAAGAGATAGGAAAGAGGTAGGGTACATTTGGAGGAGAGAGTGAGGTACTTGTTATGCCTGTAGAGAAGCCCGAGTTTTTTATGTGTTTTGTTGATATCATTTTAAATGTGAAGGTTGAATTTTAAGTTTTCATCGATTATTATACCCAGCAGTTTTGTATGTGTAACTAACTCAAACCTGGTTGAGTTGAGAGATAAAATATCAAAGATGTCTTTTTTAATTGGTGCATTTTCTTGGGGGTAAATATCATGAGTTTAGTTGTTTTGGGGATTTAAGGAGAGGTGATTTTCAAGAAGACATTTTTCCACAGTGAGAAAGGCTGTTTGGGTGGAATGCCTGAGAGAATTTGTGTTTGGGGCTGAACAGACACTAGTAGAGTCATCTGGGTACTGGACAAGTGAGCCCTGTTTGATAACTTGGTGGAGGTTATTAATGAAAATATTGAATAGAATAGGGCCTAAAATAGAGCCTTGTGCCACACCTGTGGGGTTATGTATAAAGGCTGAAATTTAATTTTGCCATCTAACAGCATGCACCCTGTTGGAAAGATAGCTTTTGAACTAATTAATGGAGTGGGGGGATAGACCTATTTTACAGAGCTGGGATAGGAGTAAGGGGTGAGAGATACTGTCAAAAGCTTTTGGTAAGTCCAGTAAGGGAGAGAGAGTGAGTTGTGGATGGGTAGCTGCATGTGTGTAATCTGGTGGGGTATTGTGAGAGTTTGGGGAGGAAAGAGGAAGAGTGTGATTAGAAGAGTTGGTAGAATTATAAGGGAGCGAGAGGAGAGTGAGAAATAGAGGAAGTATTCTGAGGGAGAGGAAGAGAGAAGGAGGCAGTAATATTGGCAACTGTGTCGATAAAGTAGCTGTTAAATAGGTTAGTTATTTGTTCAGGTGATTTGTCAGGGTGTGGGCATGGGTTGGGTTTAGAGCCGGGGTTCAGAAGTTTATTAATAGGGGACCAAAAAGATTTGGGGTAATTTGCTCTGTTATTTTGCAGGTTCAAGAAGAACTATTGTTTGCCTTTGAAGATGAGTTTTTTAACTTGGTTGCGGAGCTGTCTATAGAGTATAAGATGTGTGTTATTATTAGACTTAAGCCAGCATTTCCATGCATTGTCCCTGTTATTCATGGTATCTTTAATGGCTTTTGTTAACCAGCGGGCATGGGTAGTTTTGATCCCTTTGTTTCTAGTGGGGGCTAGGCTATCTAATATTGCTAGAAAGGTAGTATTGAGCTAGAGGAGAGCCTCATCTAAGGGGAGGAATTTGAGAATAGTCCAGTTAATATTAGCGAGGATGTTGTTAAATGAAGTGGGATTGAATTTAGATAGATTTCTGTCTACTTTGGTGTTGTGATGATTTGAGATAGATGAGCCAGCACAGATTGTAAAGGCAGGGAGGTGGCCTCTAAGAGAGTTGGGTAGGGTCCCAGAACTGATGAACTTTGAGAGATCTGAAACTAAGATCCCACCTAGGATGGATCCAACATTAGTTCTATTGCTGTATCTGGTGGTGGATGTGATGAGCTGAGTGGAGTGGAAGAGGTTCATGCTGCTGGATGACTGTTTTGAAGAGATTGAGGCCCAGTCTATATTCATGTCACCTAGTATTATTGTTTCATTTATTATGGTGCGGGAGATCCAAGGCAAGATATCTTCTAAAATAGGGATATTATTTCCACGAGGGATGTATAGGACAATTATACACAGTTTCTTTGAGCAGTTGATGTCAAGAAAGGAGATTAGGGTGTCTACATTATGGAATTGAGGGATGTGGGCATTGACTTGACTTAGAGTGAGAGAGCTGGGGTAGATTATGGTTACTCCTCCTCCTTTTTTATATAGCCTGTCAGCTCTAAGTATATTAAAGTTTGGAGGGAGAAGTTCAGAATCCTGAATAGATGGTTTTAACCAAGTTTCTGAGGCAGCGAGGATGTCAGTTTTATTTTGGGTGAGCAGTTTCTAGAACACCTCACTGTATAAAATAAACTACTTTTAAAAGCTGCATGCCATGGCATACGTGCCATATGCCTGGCTACACTAATTCAACTACGACTGGACAGTATACAAGTCACAGCTGCACCAGTACAGCCCACCAGCATCAATGGCTGAGGAGTGAAGGGATACCCCTACAGAGTATGTGGTCATAGGTTACATAACAGCTTATTTACTGGTCCTTCCCTCCTTTGACAGCCAACACCTAACCCAAGTAGAAAAAATAAAAAAAATAAAAGATTGCCTGACCAAGAGAGTGTTTGTCTTTCCAGCTGTATAACAAATGAAATTGATAAGGACGATGAAATACTGACAACGATCCCCCGGGTTTGGGAAACCATGAGTTTTTCAGGTTCTGCTTCTTCCATTATTTAGAGAGTCCCCAGTCTAGATTTGTCTTAACTGGTCACAAGAAAATGATCTCCAAAAAGATTGGAGGCCTGGATCTTAGGTGTTTGCTTCCACCAGTGTTAAGTCCGTGCAAGATTGTACACAGTAGTGGGGATCGGGGAATTTGCCATTTTTCTACTGTAGAGCGATCTGAGAGTAGGTATATGTAATAAATGTTTTGTTTTTTCAGTTTTTGGCTTTCGATCTTTTGAGATCGATCGTTAGCCACTCGAGATTTATGTACATTGATATTTACATGTATATACAACAAATACAGATGACTGCTCTAGATGAGATTTTGGTCATAATATTGACCAAACAAACACTGGATCACAAAACAGCTACAGCGGAGCAAGGAAAATGGCCCTGCACCCTAGCAGAAACCATGTTAAAACCCATTCAGGGGTTTTCACTGTTTCAGTCCTGATGGTTTTTGGTCATTGTTGTGGGAATCAATCAAAAGACATTTGAGATTTACTTTATGTAGATAGATAGATATCAGCATGTACATGTATCTGTATTTGTGTGTGTATATATTACACCATGACTGCTCATTACTATTCAAAAACAGCACGCCTAACTAGTGTGCCCATTGTAAATCGAGCAGATACCAACAGCAAAATATCCAGCTGCTGAAGTACCATTGAGTGGCCAGACTTTCTATGATATATGCCAAGGCGCAAAGCAAAATATCAGAAAGATCAGGTACATTCTACAAAACCTAACAATCAGAAACATGTGTGATTTACCTTGTATTTTTGCAATGTCCCTTGGAAAATTTCAGCAGTTAAAAAAAAATACTCCTTCGCTTCTCCTGCACTGTACTGATGCAGTGTATGCGCGTGGGGACATACACATGCACAGTACATCAGTAAACAAGGAAAATGTGACAATTTCTTCCTTAAATTATGTCGTTGGGAGGGTGGTCTAATGGATAAGGTATTTACCTTCCAAACACAAGGTACACAGTTTGAATCTCACAGGGGATAATTGGCTAGGCTTGCAAGGGCAGTTAGCCTAGTACTAATCTATGAACCTATTGTATAATAGCAATAATCCACAAACTGGTGTGGGTGTATAAGGTTTTACCACACCCAGTTGTGGATTATTGCTTAATTATATAGCTATTTATGTGTATTTAAGTGACTTCAGTGTAACTTCCACTTGTTTAAGTGGATTTTGCACTGAACCCTCTTTTTGTTGAAGAGACTCAAACCTAAAATCACTGTAATTGTTTTTCTTGGGTCATCAGTACCTAAAATCACTGTAATTGTTTCCTTGGGTCATCAGTACCTAAAATCAATTGTTTCCTTGGGTCATCAGTATAGGTATAACGTATTCAAAATTTGTAGTAGTTGCTCATAAAAAATGAGGCAACAAGAAATGCTGGGTTTATATGGCAATCACAACAGCAGAATAAATTGTCATATGACACATGGATGAGTTCAGCAGACCTTACATTTTATTTATATTTTCCCTAAGTTTCTGTAGTTCTCACTTCAGTGGTTACAAGCTACGGCTGAAGGTCAATCTCTTCTGTGTTGCAGACGTTATGCTTTTTCTGATTGTTCTGTTACTCTTGTAGATATACCAAGCCCCCTTTGAAAGTGTTTAGATTTTAAGTGAAGGATATTATTTTGCACGATTAAAAGCAAGAAAAGGTCATGCTGTAGCTTTAAGTGGTAGGGGAGTCACCATAGCAACTAGAACAAAGTGCACACAGAAGCACTGCTTGACTTTACCATAATGAAACGTCCCTGTATTTGACAGGATTTAGCTTGCAGATCACCTTGTTGGAATGCATGTGTTATTTCTGTAATGGTGGAATGTATGTGATATTTCTGTAATGGTGGAATGTGTGTGATATTTCTGTAATGGTGGAATGTGTGTGATATTTCTGTAATGGTACGGCTTTCCTTGTCATTCTGAGATTGTTTTGTTTGTTACATTCTACTTAAAAGTGACTGTTCTAATTCAGAATTCTTATTTATCCCAGTGCTAAAGCAAAAGTATGTAAAAATGTCATGCATTTACAAAGCTGCAGATCCATTGCTTAGGCATACTGAGTCTCGGATGAAGCCAGGTATGCGGTGAGTTGCTTTGGTAATGATAAATTGTGTTCATAGGTTCGTAGAAGGTTACTAGGCTACTGGCCTTAGGGCCTTTATAAGCCTAGCCATGTTATACCCTTGTTCCCTTACTGACCAAGTTGTATGGTCTATATTTGCAGTGCGACTCTATAATCAGCACCGACTGCCCTTATGCAAGAGGAACATAGGTGACACCCCCAGGGTAAATTTGCGGTCTCCCATCCAGTTGTCTATGTTATGCTTAAATAGGGTCATTGAGGAGCTCTGTTTTATGTGAATTGGGAGTTTGTTCCATAGGAGTGGCAATCTCTGGGAGACATATCTGTCTCTCCAGCATGTCCTGTTAATGTCGCATGCTAGTTTAAGATCCCTAGAGCAAGTGAATCTTGTCTCATTTGACTTGCTAATGTGCAGCATTTCCATCAGGACAGGGTCCAAGACTGCTCTGTAGGCCAGGCTCAAGTCACCTCTCAGCAGCCTATAAGATACAGAGCAAAGTGACAGGGCCTTCAGTCTGTCCATGTAGGTCATGTGTTGAAGGCCCTGAATTTTCTTGGTGAGAAAGCTCTGAGGTCTCTCCAGCTGCTGCAGCTGTCTGGTGAGGTACATACAGAAGGGTGCATTGTACTCTATTAGTCTAATGAGGGATGAGCAGAGGGGAGCTATAACATCCTTAGCTCTCGATGCAATGCCCTTACTTATGAGATGTGCAACATAGAAGACCTTCCTTACCACTGTGGACACATATTGATCAAAGTTAAGGTTGCTATCAACCTGTGTTCCCAAATCTTTCACCACAGGGGTTCATCTAAGGGGGGGACTGTTAATATTATAATTTGCAGGACTTCCCATTTGCCAAAAGGGATGAAAATGCATTTTTTGAGTTTAGTTTAAGTCTGTGGCTTTACCACCAATCATTTGTCTGCATGAGCCCTTTTTGTAGTATGTCAGCATCATTGGGGGACTCTATGATTGCACCCAGTTTGCAGTTATCGGTGAACTTGGTAAGCAAAAGGCCATCTATTTTCGCCTGGACTTTTGAGAAATATATTCCAAACAGTAAGGGGCCCAGCACAGATCCTTGTGGTACACCACTGGTAACTGGTCTGCTGGTAGAGGTGGAATCCCCAACTTTGACTGTATGCATTCTGTCAGTGAGCCAGTTAGCTACCCATCTAGTGAAATATGGATTAATTCCCAGCTGGGTGAGCTTCTCAATGATCCCTGAGTGGGGGATTGTGTCAAAAGCCTTGGCTAAGTCAAGATAGGCTGTATGTACTGTTTTGCCTTCATCCAGGTCTTTGGTGACACTCTCAAAGAAGTCCACCAGGTTTGATAAGTATGATATACCCTTAACGAAGCCAGATTCGGTCAGTTTAAGAGTTTGAAGGTCACCTATGTCTTTGTTGATAAGGTCCATGATGATTCTTTCGATGGCCTTGCAGATAAGACTGGTTAGGCTTATGGGTCTATAGTTCCCAGGGTTGATTGATGGACCCCCTTTATGCAAGGGAATTACTGTTGCTGTTTTCCACTCTGCTGGGACAAAGCCAGTACTCAGACTATGGTTGAAGAGGGCATCAAGTAGTTCCAGTAGGTCCTGTTTTAGACCATTTAGTAGGTGTAATCCAATCCAGTAGAAGCTGTGTATTTGGTCATGTAGAGTGTGGTTATAACCTGCTCTTTGGAGATACTAGATAGAGGACTGGTGACAGGTATGCTTTGGGGTATATCTGGTGGGGATAGGGTGGTGAAGTTTGCACCAAATCTATCTGTAGCAGGTTGGCAATGTCCTCAGGGTCAGTATGAGTGGTACTGTACACTATTAGTTGGCACAAAGCTGGGGCCTTCCCTTTAGATTTCTGACTTGTCTAAAGAATGCCTTGTGGTTATCCTTAGCTAGAGATGCTAGTTTAGCTTTGTAATTGGCTTTAGAGGACTTTACAAGACATCTGATTTGCTTGTTCAAGCTGTGGGGGATGTCCTTCTTCTGCTGAGTCAGTTCCCTCTTGTTCTTAAACATTAATTTCTTCCTATTGTTGCATAATTTATTTATGCTTGATGTCCACCAAGGTGGCTTATTTTTTTGTGAGGACCTTGTTTTGATCTGTTCAGGTTCAGCTGAGTCTATACAATTCTACAGATGTTTATAGAGGGGATTTGCATACATCTCTGTATAAGAGTCATTGCTGACAGTGGTAGTAGGGAGTTTCAAACTATTTATGCCATCGCTTAGGAAGCTACAGTTTGCTTTGTAAAATGTTTCATCCTTTTTGCTCTTCAGGGGGGACGGGTATGATTGTTACTTCAAAATAGGCTGATTTATGATCAGACTTACCAGGGAGGGCAGCACACAAGGAGTAGTGCAGAAATCCCCTGTGTTGTTGGGTACTAAGTCTAGGACATTTGAGCCCCTTGTGGGGGTGCAGACTATCTGCTCCAGAGCATCTGTATTAACAAAGACCAGGAACCTTAGGTGAGTGTGTTTGTGATCATATATTTGGACGGCACAGTGGTGCAGTGGTAGCTTTGTCACCTCACAGCAAGAGGTTCTCCAGTTTGACTCTTGGCTGGGGCACCTTCTGTGCGGAGTCTGCATGTTCCTCCCTGCGTTCATGTGGGTTTTCTCCAGGTGCTCCGTTTTCCTCCCACATTACAAAGACATGCGTCTGGAGTATATCTTCCCAGGCCTCCCCTGAAAATTGGCTTCATTCCAAGTCAGACTTTCCCGGTTAACACATGTTAAGTAAATAAATAAATAAAATATATGACTCCCAATTAATGGAAGGATAGTTGAAATCACCCATTACCAAGATGTTTGGCTGTATAATGAATGGCTCCGGTAGGTCCAGGTGTACAGAGTGATTCTCGTGGTTCATGGGGGGGGGACCTATAGCTAGCAATGATATGGAAGGGGGTTTACCTGCAGTTAGTTGCACTTGGAGTAGCTCTATGGAGTCGTACTGTTTGACCAGTCTTTAGGTATATTTGTCTTTAATGAAGATGGATAGACCTTTCTTTCATGCTCATTTTGAGGTCTAAAATAATTCTATATACTAGCAAAAAAGCTGTAAAGGAATTATGTTGATTCTGGAGTCTGTATACTGCATTACACATGTACATGTCAAGTAATGTAGTCACCCTGTGCATCAGACACATATCTTCATTTCCCTGCATTGATGGCAAGGATGACAGGGATGTGGCACAGGTATTAGCACATGCACAGGGTGTGTTGTGGGGGTGTTGGAGGCCTAGGCTGTGCCAAACAGTTGACAGCATATATATGAGTCAGGAAGGGGTGGGGGATAGAAGAAGCATGGAAAGGTGTCGTGTGTGTCTGTAGGTGACCTGCATGTGACAGTGGTGTTTGAGTGTGTGCGTGTACACTGACCATGAACACTAAGCTGTGTAGTTGCTCATAAGTATAACTGCAAACATTTTAATGTTCATTCAAATACACAGCTGTGATTACCCATTCTATGAACTGTAGTCAATTTTTTTCAGAATGGTACATACAAATATTCTAATTTGGCTAAACACAACAATTGTACATAGTGCAATATGGCAGCCCTTGTCTTTCATAGGGTATATATGATCTGTAAAACAATAGTATCATGTTTACCAGGTACAGGACCACTGGCTTGGGCAACTCCTGATGGACCTATGAAAGGGTGAGGGAGAGGGATTGTTAGCACCACCATATGTTGCAGCATTACAGGGGAATATGTGCATATATCCACTTGTACAGTAGCCACTGTTACTGGCTGTACTGTTGAGGTTCAGACTATGTGTGCACAACTAAGCTTAAACCCCAACCCACCCCCAATGCAGATAGACCTGACACCCATGTGCAGGTATGTACAGAGTGCCACAATGACTGCTACAGTATTACAATGGTGATCACAGTAAGCATACCTGCTTGCTCCTCTGCTGCAGACACTGTTGTACCCACATCCATGATGTATGGTGTGATAGATGCCTGGGAGCTGTCATGTGTTCCTAGGTCTGCCGGGAATTCCTTTGTGGCCGAGAGTGGTTGTACCACTGCAGGCCCTCCAGCATTGGTGGCATGATCCCTGGCAACATCAGCTGCTCTTCATTGTGCAGCATTCACCATATCTGTGTCTGTGTGTCACACCTGCTCATAGGTCCTGTCCTGCTGGCCAATCTTATTGACATCCTGCACAAGGTCTGCTCACACTGCTGCCTGTTGTTCATGATTATGCCTCCCCCTGATCAAACACATGGGATGATGCTGCCTCAGTGTATCCACTATTACCTCATTCTCTGCATCAGAGAAGGGGGCATGTCATCTGTGATACATGGTTCCTGAAAGGCAACAAGAGGGGTACACATTACAGGACCGGATATGTGGATGTCCACTATGTACAGATTCAGCACACCCATAATGGCCTGCACTATCCACTGCTCCCTCATACTTCATACCCCACAGTCTGGCAACACACTACATGTGTGGATCCCAGCAGCATAGAAGGACTATGGGGGTATGACCCTGTGTGCTGTGACATATGGCCACTACCAGACAAATAGCAGTGTGTTATTACAACAACTATATGGAGACAGTCCAGCAACACCAGTGTGCCACAATGATAGAAAGCAATGCAAACCTGCTGTAGAATATGTTCCCTGTAGGCATCATACCTTGGTGTGTGACACATGAGGTGGGTGAACACCTTGGATGGGGAGAGTGTTGTGGAATCCAAGTTGCATGTGCCTCCAGAAGGCAGCAGCATGACTCCCATCCCCACCCATGGGACTGTCAACACTGCTCCTTCACTGCCCAGAGGGTGGCTGTGCTGGAGGCTGGGCACCAGGGCGAGACTGCCCGACCAGCTTGGCCAGCATACCCTCAATCTGGCACAAGGTGGTCTTCATAGCTACCATGAACAATCCTGTGCACCATGATCGCCAGTTGATCCTGGGTGACAATGGCCCCTCCACCACCACTCCCATGGGGAAGCCAGGCCCCACCCCCTGAGGTGGTCCCACCCAATGTGGCAGGTGGTGCAGGGGCAGTGGAGGGGGCACCACTGGTCTGGGTCCCAGATCTGCCAGGATCCAGTGCCATGGCCGGTTGAGGCAAGGTAGTCAGATCAGCCAGAACCGGCCTACCCTGATGTGCTGTGATAATGGAGGTATAGCAATAAGTATGGTTTAGTTGTAAACAAATCATTGTTAGTAATAACAGCATGGCAGAACATTAGAAATAACTCAATTACATATCAATGCATATTATGTGAAACACAGCAATAAATAACAGAACAGTCAGTATTTTAACAGATACCAGTAACAGTTAAAGCATAACGCCAACAAAATAGGTAATTTAACAAGATATGTTAATATGCAACCATTATAAAACAAAACAATTATAAAACACGTCCCAAAATATAGTTAATGCAGCAACATATGTTAATAGTAAACCATAACTAATGAATAACAATAATAAATAAATGAAGATAAGGGGTGAGAAGAGAGAGAGGTTATTTCCTTGACAACAGTACTACTATCTACTCTATGGATCTGTACATTGTCTATCTGTACAGTGACTACAAGTCACCTATAGCTGGTGTAGCATGTACATACCTCTCAAGCTATTTGCATGGGACACTATGGGCCAATCACTAACAACTGCGGGTACACAACTACACAGAACACTTGCACATCAAGTGGACCTATATAACTATGAAGGTGTTCTGTGGGCTGATTTAGCGATACTTTGCAATCTAGGTAATCATTTCCATGGTATTCCTGTGACAGACGGATTACACTCTATTATTTATTTATTTATTTTATTTATTTACATTTGTTTACCAGGAAGTTCCGTCTGGACACAGGTTTTTCTTGAGTGGAGGCCTGGGGAGAAAAGCTCCACATAATAGTAAATGAGTAGCAGAGTACAAGAGCAATTGTATTTACAATATTAAAGAAGAATACATTCAGGAGACAAAACATTAGAAATACATAGATAGGAGACTTAGCAATATCTGGCTAGAGGCTAGGAATCAATGTAAGCTGAATGTAACAGATAGTATTAAGCTCAACTAGATGCTGTTCCAAACTAGTTAAACCTCAATCTTATTTACAATGTTGCAATAAGTTCAAACAGGTGATGTTTAGGAGACATGAGGCAGGAGCTAGGGGTGGGAGAGAGAGAAGGGAGGAAGAAGGAGGATTTTTAGTCGGGACTGGTATAGGGACATAGCCAGTGCATTTTTAAGTGAGATTTTAGTGCAGTCTTGAAGTGACTGCTAGAAGGTAATGTGGATATGGGGGTTGAGATTGTTCCATAGTTTGGGCATGACTCAGGGAGAATAGTGCTTCTCCTGACGAGTTTCTGGCTTTGATAATAAGAAGCAGATTTTTGCTGCTGGACTGTAGCAATCTGGTGGAGCAGTAGGGTTGGAGAACATTTTGAAGGGATGGGATTTTAAGAGGATGGTTTTCTAATTTGTGGGTGAGTGAGAGTTGATTCAGGTGAAGAGGTTGAGGAGTTCAAGCCAGTCAAGTTCTCTAAGTGAGATACAGTGGTGACTGCAATAGGATATACCAGTGGCAAATTTAGGATTTTATTGTGACAAGCCTCGAACTTGTTTAGGTCTGATTGTCTAAGTTTGCTAAGTATAGGAGAGGCATAGAGTATTGTGGAGATTAGTTGGGAATTGGCAACAGAAATTTCAGCTGTCTTGGTGAGGTATTGTTTGTTGTTACACAATGCATCTAGTTTTTTGTGTACTTTATTTATGGTAAGAGATATGTGCGTGTCAAATCTGAGACTGCTGCCAATCTCCACACCAAGTAGTTTCATATGCTCTGTTGTGGAGATGGTGGTATTGTCTTTGTCTAGAATATTGAAGTGTGGGGTGATTTGGATAAATTTGGTGGGTTGGAAGATAAGGAGTTTAGTCTTGCTTGGATTGAGTAATAACTCAGCATTAGATAGCCAGCTTTCAACAGATGAAAATGCTTCCTGTGTGGTCATTTGAAGTTCAGGCATAGTTGAGTGCAGAGCAGATGAGGGTGGAGTCATCTGCATGCTGTATAAGAGATGAATGCTTCGTGGCTGTGAATAGGTCATTGATGGAAAGGAAGAATAGTAAGGGGCCAAAAATGGAGCATTGGAGAACACTGAGTGCTACAAGAAGTCGAGAAGATGGGTTATTATTCCAAACAATCAATTGTTGGTGGCCAGTTAGATAGCTGTGGAACCGATCAGTAGCTAATCAGGAAAAGGATAGATTAGTGAGAACAGAGATTAGTTTTTGTGTGAGACCATGTCAAAAGTCTTGGATAGATCCAGAAATATAGCAGTGGAGGACATGCCATTGTTTTTTATGATGAAGGATAGTGTTGGTAAAAGAGAGCAAGGTGGTAGTAGTGCTATGATATGGCCTGAAGCCATGTTAGGTTTTGGAGATGAGATTATTAGCTAGGAGGCAGTCTAAGATTTGAGAGTTAATGCATTTCTCAATTATCTTGGAAAGTGGAGAACGGATGGCTATCGGGTGGTAATTGGAAAGTTCAGTGGAGGAGCCACCTTTATGGAGGGGAATGATGTGTGATATTTTCCACAGTATGGGGACATAGCTTTCTGATATGAACCGGTTAATTAAAATAGAAATTGGATGAGCTAGGGCTTCAGCTGCTATTTTTAGGTATTCCTAGAGGAGATTGCCAGCTGCTAGTTTTGTAGGCTTAAGTTTTGATAGAACCATTTTTATATAGGAGGTGGGTACTGAGGAGAAGGAAAAGACAGCGGGCAGAGTATTTGGTATGGGTGTGGGTGGGGTGGGTGGAGGGTTGTGCTGTTTGGCTAAAGACAGCATGGTTTCAGTGAAATGTTTATTGAATGAGTCATCAACACTGCTGGAGGAAGCAGGGATGGTAGGTGGGGGAGTGCCTACTTTACCTGGGTGGAAAATGAAGTTTATCGTGGACCAGAACTGCTTAGGGTTGTGGTGGGAGGAGTTTAGGGTGGACTAATAGTACTGGGTTTTATCTTTTTTTATTTGCTTTTTGACCCTATTATGCAACTCAAGGAAAGATTGCCTAGAGCAGGGAGATTTTGTTAGGTGTCAGTTTTTCCAGGCCTTATGTCTGATTTTCATTAGTGCCCTGGTGCTTTTTTGTAGCCAGGGGGAGTTCTGTGTTTTGACTCTGACATTTCTTATGGGAGCATGGGTGTTTAGGATGTTTAGGAAGGTGCTATTGAAGAAATGGATGGCTTCATAGATTGAGGTACTTTAGTGGAGTCCAGTTACATTTTTGAAGAGATGAGATAAAGGAGAGAGGGTTAAAGTTTGCCCTGTTTCGGATTTGCCTATGGATAATGAGTTTAGCACTATTTAAGTGGTGTCTTATGAGGTATGTTGGAGTATGATCACTGAGGCTGTCAGGTAGACAGCTAGCTATGTAAGAGTGAGGATCTGTGTTGACTAATATCCAGTCAAGAGTAGTATGTTTGTTAGGGGGTTTATTTATCCAGGTAGGTGATTGTATTAGTTGAGAGAAACCATGTAGGTTTAGATGGTGGACTGGGTGATTGTTACTACAAGATAGCTAGTTGATATTAAAGTCAGCTAGGATGATGGTTTCCTGGGGTAGAGAGTGGTTAGCCCAGCTCAGGAGGTTTTCTAGGGGTGGGATGTTTTGAACAGGTGGGAAATAACACCCTATGATGTTGATTGTTTTATTTGGGTTTAGTTTGAGACTGGCATATAGGATTTCTTCATTTCCAATTTGGGCGGCAGATTTGTTAAGGATTTGGATGTTCAGGTGGACCCCCTTTCTTAGATAGTCTTATCTACATAAAGAATGTTATAGCCAGTAGGGAGTATTTCCTCACTTTTGATGTGACGTTTGAGCCAGGTTTTGGTCGGGATGAGAATATTACATGACGTGAAATTGTGACACTTGAAACATGTATGTGTACAGTACAGACACTAAACAGCTGTCATGCCTTGGTTGGCAGGCATGGGACTAGAACCCAATAGCAGTGACTGCAGGGGACATCTGCATAGGATGCATTAATTCATTGCAACAGCTTTTAGCAGATATTCCAAGCATACAGCCATACTGGGATTACACATTTTATTTCTGACTGGACATTGCTGATGAACACATTCTTGCTAATGATTTTAACAGTCTGTGACATCTAAACACACAATTATCTACTCATAATATGGACAACCTCACCCATTTACCTGTAGTTCCTTTGGAGAGAGAAATTGTGAGCATTAAGTGACTGCTACTGTAATATTTATTACTACATACCACTGGATTCAAACCCTGAACTGTGTGTGGTAAAATGTACTGTATACAGAGCATTTAGCAAACTGAGCTACTGAGTCAGTACTGATTACTGAGTGACCGATAGTTGCCTAGAGCTCACCTGGAACCAAAATATGATCTAGTAGTGCTACTACAGTGTTATATTAGACTGCAGTGACAGTAGGACGCACATGCATGAAATACAAGCATAACACAGATAGTAGGTAAGCTGTATTTCAGTATCATATCTGTGAAGTCAACAAACAATATCAGCTCATGGAGTGGGCTACCTCACCCATATACCTTTATTACCTGATGTCTGCAGATGACAGAGCATTATGTGACCAATATTGGCCTAGAGACAGCCTTGAACAGTACCTATATGAGTTAGCCAATATAATTTTTAGCCATTAGATTTGCATTCTGCAGATATTACAGTGTTATACTTGACTAGTTCCTTACCTTATAGCCTCAATGCATACAGCTCTACTGCAATGGTTACAACAACACAATCCTGATGTATACCATTTTCCTTGGTGTTATTGGTATTGTTTCATGTTTTTATTGTACTACAGTTGGCTTTATTCATTTATTGCGATACAGCTCTAATTCCACATTTATTGCACTACAAACTTTATTGTATATACTTTAATACAGTTATTGGTATTGTTTTATGTTTTTATTGCACTACAGTTGGCATTATTAATTTATTGCACTACAGCTCTAATTCTACATTTATTGCACTACAGACTTTACTGTATACACTTTAATGCAGTTATTGGTGTTGTTTCATGTTTTTATTGCACTGCAGTTGGCATTATTCATTTATTGCACTACAGCTCTAATTCTACATTTATTGCACTACAGACTTTACTGTATTATACTTTAATGCAGTTATTGGTGTTGTTTCATGTTTTTATTGCACTACAGCTATACATGCACATTTATTGCACTACAAACCTTACTGTATATATTTTATTGCAGTTGATGCTTTACTCTTTTTTGCTTATTGCACTACAGTTGGCATACTAAATTCATACTTACCACACTCATGCCACAACCTGGCCAAGCACCGGGCATGTCACTCAACATTGTGAGCCATCTCAGCTGCAGCTGTTGGGAGAGGCCATCTCAGCTGCAGCTGTTGGGAGAGAAGCACACCATTATGCATACCAGTTTTTCAGGCATTCAGAGTACATACTGGTAAAACAGAAGAAAAAGTACTTACATACTTGTGGGGCATTCCCTGCCCAAGCTTCTTGGGCCCAGGTGTCCAAGAGTCTCCTCTTCCTTCTTTTCAGGTCATCATGGTGGTGATAACACTGCTCACCTGTGCAGGGGATACCAGTAACACTGGTGAGATCTCTGGCCAGCCTGTCCCAGGCCTCCACCTTACACCCTGCGCCCTGGAAACCATCCTGCAGCAGCTTGTCAGCATGGTTTTGCATGAGGAGCCCAACCATGAACCTGGACTCCAGAATGTCCCAAAAGCATGCACTTTCAACACCACCAGCTATAGTATACCATCAGCTGATAAACTCCAATGGATTCTGCTGTATTCCCACCTATTGGGCTTAATATAGGCTGTTTTCCTGCCCTTACACATCATTGGGCAACATTCAAAAAAGCACCGCATCGCTTAGCACAGCACAAACCAGCACAGCTGAGCTGAGAAGTGCATAAACTGGCAGAACCACAGTCTTAGCGGAGCTTAACAGTGTGCAAACCAGCCAAGCAAGCTAAGCAGTGCACAAACATTGGCAGCCATTACCATGTTTATTCAGTGCTTAGCAGGTCTAAGCATAGTTGAGCAGAGTGCAGCAGAGTGCAGCAGGGCCATCCTTTATTAAAAAAATGCATACTACACATATCAAAATTAAAAACATATTTTCCCTTCCGTGTATTCAAACCCTGGACCTACTGCCCATGAAACCATAGCTCTACCCATTTAACTATGAGGATATTAAGAAATCCAGTATACCTTCACATATACCACTGAGTTAGCTATAAGCAGTGCTGAGCACTGTACTGCACACTTTTAAATAAATAATTATATCCAGTTTCTATTTTTAGATGTCTGGCAGGTGTTTACTGTTTTATATGCATGCTCAGCTTGGCATTGCTGTGCTCCATGTTGTGCCACGCAAACATGCTTTTTTTGTAAATAAAATAAAAATAAAACAAAGGAAAAAATAAAATAAAAATAGAACAAAGGAAAAAATAAATTAAAAATAAAACAAAGGACATTGCGGGGAGTCCCATACTCATCTGAAGCCACAGTTAGCACTACACCTCTCCCTACACTGATTCAATAACTGTGCTTCTCGGCTCTCCCTTGACAATGTGCTATCATTAATATGCTTGGCTTGCTGCCAAGGGGCAACCATGACCATGAACATGGATACATTCCATGTAGGCTCTACACCGTGCCTACAGTGATATTTATTAAATCCTGGGGTAAGAAATTTTTCTACATGTGTTGTGTGTGTGTGTGTGTGTGTGTGTGTGTGTGTGTGTGTGTGTGTGTGTGTGTGTGTGTGTGTTGCTCGTAGTACTGAGAGAGACGCAACAGTTGATTGTAAGTTGCATTGTAATTATGAACTACACACCGTGTTACTTTCAGGATCTCACAGGCAATTTGATCTGATTTAGCTGTATTTGAGGAACTAGTCCAGAGCTACAGTCCAAAAGGAAGCCCCCACCCTAGCAACCGGCAAAATGGCCAGTATATAGTACCTACTTCAGGTCAGAGCTGCCTAAGCATGAATGGGAGTTAATGAAAAATATTTGTCATAATAAAAAAATCAGAATTAGGAAACCAAGCAAAGGGGTTGGTCTGGTAGTTATGAATAAATTTGATTAAGTTATTAAGATGAATGCTTTATTATACGACATGTCATATGAGGAAGTTTCAAAAAACAAGGTAAATATTGCATATAGTAAGACTGGTACATTATTGTATTACATGTGTATGCAAGGAAAATTAGTGGAGCTGATTATATAATTTTAAAGGTAGAGAAAACATTGTTCCCCACTATTTTTTGAATTTCTGATGTACATAAATATATAACAGAAGCCCTCCTTTGCCGTATAGTAGATGCAGAAAAATCCAAGACTCATCCACTTGTGATGTATTTGTATACTAAATTAAAACATATTTTTGGTGAACTCACATACTTGTTAAAAGCCTCATGAGATTTTTTTTAAGTAAACTAAAGAATGCAACATACTTAGTCAAGATAGTTTTTATTGCCATAGATGTAAAAGACCTCTTTACGGTCATAGATGTAAAAAAACTCTTTACAGTCATTCCTCACGACACTGGCTATGAATGGTTTCATGAGTTTTTATTAGAATCAAGTTGTGTATCCTCTCAGGATATTAATTTGATCTTTGACCTTATGAATAAAATTATATCAAATAACTACATCTGTATCAAAGGTTTATATTTCCATCACCAAACAAGAGTAGCCACCTGTGCCCCGCCTGGGCCCCATCATTTGCAAATATAGTAAAGGCATAATGGGAGTTTTTATACAGCAGTATATATGTCCAGTCATGGTGTGTTTACACTGGGTTTTTGGACAAAATTTGTAATTTTTCAGTTGATAGGGAAGATAAAGCAGCAGAGTTTTTGTATTACATCACTTCCACAACTGATTTTTTAAAATTTACTCATGAGTCTAGCCTGAATTTATTACATTATTTGGATGTTGAAATCAATAAAGACTCAGTTCAAAAAAGATTTACATCCAATAGCTACTGAAAACCAATGCATTCAAATTTCATTCTACATTTCAAGAGTGCCATGCAATGCACCAGATAAAAGCAGTAAGGGTCAGTTTGTGTGGCTAGCAAGGATGGCTAATGAATATGATGTGTTAAGTAACCAAAAATACAAATAGCGTACCATTTCAAACTATAAAATAAAAAGGAATGCCACACCATATGCCACAAACATTTTTAATGAACTAAGTGCTTTTGTTCCTCTTAGAATATGAGAAGTCTGTTGACATGTTTTCAAGGAGGTGATATCCCATGGAATTTGTCAAACTCATATTTGATGAAGTGAATGGAAAAGAAGAAGAAGTGTTTGTAGTTCCTTAATTACGGAATCTGATTGTTTAAATAGTACAGAAAATCAAAGCAAGGGGTCCTTCAGTAAAGCATTAGTTATAACATACAGTGTTGACTATGGAGCCATCGGCCAAATTGTGGAAAGGAATTGGAATACATTTGTCAACAATGGGCATTTATTAGTTAAACTAGGTGAAAGACCTACCATTGTTTTAAAATGGGGAAAGAGTTTTAAAAATTACTTGGCGGGATCTGATCATAACATAAGGGGTGTGAGAAAAAAGGGGGATATTTAAATATAGTAGCTGTCATCAGTGTGCTCAAATATATGAAAATGATCAAGTTGATTTTAAACATCACATGAAAGCTAAAGGACACCGTAATTGTTCTGCCAGAAATGTAGCAGCTTTTTCAAAGGAAAGACAGAGAAGATGCTGAGGGAGTGGATGTATGAACATTTATACATCAGACAGGGCAGTCTCAATAACACACCTTTTTAGGCATATTGAGAAATTAACAAACTGTCAAGATATGTGAAGGCTGCCAGCCTAGCTAGATAGAATTTTGTAGATAATTATATGTCATTATAAATATGAATATAATCCACACACTTGTCCTCTCAAATGTAAGAAAACTGTGTTAAATGTTGAACTTCAAAAATGTATCCACAGTCCGCTCTGCTGGAAGAAAGCTGATAAGTAAAGCATCGTATGACTGATCTCAAAGCTCAGAGACATAATGTCTGGACTGAGGAATTTCTTCTATCGCTTTGAGACCAGAGTTAATTGATAGATTTTACATATATAATGTCTTTTATTGCTGGCCAGGTGCAAGATCAAAGAAATGTTAAAACTCTGAGTTTCTGTTAGCCTGGGAACCAGAGAAAATGATGCAATCTAAAATGAGTCAGCTGTGATGTATTATTTTAAGACTTTCTTAGAGAGAAAGAGAATCAGAGCATTTTGCATTTGTCTTCAGAACTGACCACTCACCAGCACTTGCTTTGCTCTGTCTGTCTGTATGTAGGATCTTAGAGTTTATTGATTCTCTTAAGAAATAGATAGAAAATAGTAAGTTTAGACTAGCTGTTTTCTATATTTATGTCAGACTATTCTACACTATTCATTTAAACATTTTCCAGTGATTTCTTGTTAAACTTAAATATTCTGATGAAGTCCATGATTACAGGGATGAAAGCACTTAACATTTTGTCAATAAAAAAGAGTGTGCTGTGCTGTGTGGTCTCCGAGGCATTTTTTGTTTGTTTGGAGTTTTTTTTTTTTTTATACTGAAAGCAAAATGGCAAGGTCGCACTTGTCAAAACCTAAGCACATTGGCACCTTATTGTTAGATCCAGATGATGATAACAGTAAAGAAGTAAAGATACTAAGACTATATAATTGTAAATAGTTACTGTATCACACTAAGGTCATAAAATGGCCTGTTTTAACAGATAGAAAAGAAAAGAATTACAGGGTCTTCCAGACTCTGGCAGTATGATAAATAGTCCCTTTGTAAACAGAAAATCTATTCGTCTAAAGCTGCAGAGGTTGCATGCATGCCTGGGATAAGAAGTACCTTACACATTCAGCAGAAATCCAAACATCCTTTGGGAAAGTTTTGCACCATGTGATATGGCATAATACCTTACACATGATGTGATTATTGGAAAGGACTTTTCCCACTTTAAGGAACAGTGAAGACAATGGGAGAGTGAAGGTATGGCTACCATTAGAAGTTCACACCCTAGAGGTAAACAGTGTCAGGGTGCCCACATCCCATGCAATAGAACCCACCATCATTTCCGCTAATAAGTCATATGGTAGGTGTGCATTAGAAACAACCTTGGCCAGCTCCTAAGGAATAATATTGCAAGTGAGTATACAGGGGAAAAGACAGCTCTGTAGCCCAGTTGAATCTAACACATAGACAGCCAGGAAAAAATTGTATCTAAGAAGAACCGGGGGGGGGGCGCAATAACAGGCAAGAAAGGAAAGAGAGAGGCTCATGTACTTTACCTAAAGCCCAGTTAAAAATCTAAGGACGGGAGGGAAGGAGGGAGAAACCATGAGGAGAAAGAAACTTAAAAGGATTTCAAGCCAAGCAAACCAGAAGGGCATTGTTGTCCAAACCTGAGAATAATATTCAGCTGTTAGGGTTTTCAAAGAAGATCCAGATTTTTGCCTCATATTTTTGGTCAGTTCCTCATAAAATTCATGTTTTTCTGGCAAATAACTGAGGATGGAAGTCACACAATAATGACACACATTTGAGGTTCAGACTTTATATCCATCAGAAAATGCATGATAACACAAACCATGTTACTCTATCAACTTTCTAAGTTTGTAAGAACAATATTTAAAATCTGTCCCTATTTTTGGGCCTTTGTTCGCAACTATTTTAGTCTTTGTCCAGATAAGAAGTTGAGAGGTATGCGCCACATGTAGACTATAATCAGAGGAAAAAGGCAATGGGTTCTCTAATTATTGGGAAAGAAAACTGCAAGTAAGACCCAGCCAAAGCTAGAGTCTTCACTGTGTAGTACCTTACAATTCCTGTAATGGAGGCTCATGGGATATATGCAGATGACCCCTTAGGGGCATAGTAGTGTTTCAGTTACGTGCCTTCTGAATGCCCTTGACATTTTACTTTATAAGTCTTTATGGCTACATTCAGGTTCTATTCTTCCACCACTTCTTATTTAACATTTAGGACTGCCCCAGTGTCAACCACCACAATGCACATAGTGTTTCGCAGGCATTCGGTCCCTACACATGGCCCTGGACCAGTGAGTTCATGCTGGGGGGTCAAATGTGACACAGCATGGTAGTTTCCCTGTGAAATTAGTGTAAAGCTATGATTTTTCTTAATGTATAACCTGAATGAATATAAAACTGTATTTTTTTCCAGAGATATAACCTGGAAAGAGCATATAACTGTACGGAAAGTACTTCCTGTCATTGGTGCATAGATACTTACTTGGCTAGTAATCTGTGAGGATCTTAAAAAGCCTAGCCATGCATTTTCATGGTAATTATTAGCCCTTATATTTTGCAATATGAATCTCCAAAGATGGGCAGCACAAGTGTATGGTGGGAACTTATATGTTTCCACTATCCATGAGGGACACTTGTGCTAAACCAGGGGTGAATTTATGACTACCCACTTATTTGTCCAAGCTATGTTTGAACAGAGTAATATTGTATTATTGATTACTGTATTCTGGTTCATGTGGACAGGAAGCTGGTTCCATAAACGTTGGGTTTCCTGTGATACATACATCTCTCCAGCATGTTCTGTTAATCTGGCAAAACAGATTAAGTACCTTTGAGCAGGTGTGTCTGATATCATTGAACATCTGAATGTGAATTGGTCTGACAGGAAATGGTCTGTTGAGGCTCTAAACATATGACAGAAGTTGCCTCTTAGTAGCTGGTATGATACTGAGAAGGAAGACGAGACTTTGAGGTGGTCTGCATATATATTTTTTTTAATGATGAGGTATTACTGTCATTTCAGCTGTGACAAGTGTTTGGACAGGTACAAACTGAAAGGGTCATTATACTGAATAATTGGTCTAATGAGTGCCCAGTAGAGAGGATTAATTACATCCCTAGATCTGGATTTCATACCCTTCAGTATAAACTGTACTATAAAAAAGACTTCTTTACAAAAGTAGATACATGGGGATCACATGATACTTCATTGTCAACATAGGTTCATAGATGTCTAACTATGTGATCAGTTTTCATGGAGAGGGTTGTCAATGTCACAGCTGCAAGCAAAGTCATGTTTGTTAAAGGGTACAATGTATTTATTTATTTATTTATTTATTTATTTATTTATTTTATTTTACTTGTGTTTGTTTACTGGGAGGTCTATTGGGCCAGGGTGAGCCCATTTTCAGTAGAGGCCTGGGAAGAAAAGCTCCAAAAACAAGTAACATGATAAAGCTACAGAATCAAAATACAGAAATCAAGCAGTGATGGTACAGAACACTACATTACAGAATAGGTGATACAATAAAATAGATAATACTAATTATACAAATATTAGATTTTAAGTATGCAAGCCAAACAAGAATACAGTTGATGACATGAGATAATAGTGAATGTGTGAACAATACAGTATTGTAGTTTTGCAGTAGAGAGGGAAAGATGGAGAGCAGCAGAGTAAAGATTCTGAGAGTGAGGGACAGTCTTAGAGCTACTGCTATACAGGCATCAAGAGTGAATAGAAGATATGGCAGGTAACTGATATAGTAGATTATGTGTGGCTGGGTGGCACATGTTGGACTTAGTAAGTTGGAAGCACTGAATGTATATGTGATGAGTCTGAGGTGTAAGTGAGATGGGGAGGAAAAGCAGGAAGGCTAGGAATATTGGATGTTTTTATAGTCAGTGCTAGTACATGTACATAGCCAATGGGAGAACACGTTCTGTTTCACTGAAGTCATAAAGAACTCAGGGTTGCTAGTAGATCTAACTGAAGGAGGGAGAGCATTCCATAGTTTTGCTATAGCATATGGGTAATGGTGGAAAGGTTAGGTTTTACTACATTAAGGAGCATCTGATTGACTGATCGCAGAGGTCTATTTGGGTGATACGTGGTGAATAGAGAGGAGAGGACAGGACAATTAGAAGGCTTATAGATTAGCTTATGAGCTGTGGTTAGTTGCACATATGTTAGATGTTGGAGAAGTTCTAGCCAGTTTAGACATTGGATTGATACACAGTGGTGGGAAGAGTGTTTGGCACTGGTTACAAATTTTGCAGTTTTATTGTAGCATGAGTCCAGTTTAGATTTAAGAGCAGATTGTATATTAATGAGGAGAGGCGAACCAAATAACAAGGATGGAAGCAGAAAGGAAGAGGCAAGGGATAGTCTTGCTGCATAGGTGAGGCAGTGTTTTTTTCCTGTACAGGATGAATAGTTTCTGATGGGTTTTTTGATGTTTGTGTTAATATGCTGGTCAAAAGTTAGGTGTTCATCTGTGATTATCCATAGAAGTTTGTTATATGGGACTACTTCAAGGCAAGTGTTGTTGAGTGAGTTGATAGTAAATTCATTTTTGGTTAGGGGTGTTGTTTTTTTGGCGATGAATAACATGAGTTTGGTTTTATTAGCATTTAGGGCTAAATGGTTATCATATATCCAGGTTTCAGTGGAGGTGAAGGCATTTTGGGAAAGTGTAAGTAGTTCTGAAATAGTCTTGGCCATGCAGATGATGGTGGAGTCATCTGCATATTGGATGACATTAGCATAGTGTATGCTGATATGGAAATCATTAATGAAAATGCTGAAGAGCAGTGGACCTAGTATGGACCCTTGTGGGACTCCAGTACTGATGCTGAGGAAAGGAGAGAGGGGACTGGTGCCATCTGGTTGCTTGTTGTCTATCTGTAAGGTAATTGGAAAACCAGCCTAGGTAGGGGGAGATATGCCTAAATTGGATAGTTTGGTCAGAAGAAGTGGGTGGGAGACAGTGTCAAATGCCTTCGAAAGGTCAAGAAATAGTGAGGAGACAAGGTATTGTGATACTCGCGTATGGTTGACTGTATCCAAAAAAGATATAGGAACAGTGGTGGTGCTATGACTAGGCCTAAACCCATGTTGGGTTGGGGAGACGAGGTTGTGGTATAGTAGGTAGTTAAGTAGTTGGCTATGGATACATTTTTCCAGAATTTTGGAGTTGGGAGAGAGGATGGCAATTGGAAGGAAGTTAGATATAACATTATTGTTTCCACCTTTGTGGAGAGGGAGGATACATGCCTTTTTCCAGATGGTGGGAATGAAGGACTCCTGAATGGATCTGTTTAGTAGTATACTAACATGATATGCTATAGTGTCTGCTGATTTTTGGAGGACTTCTGGTGATAAGTTATCTGGAGCATTTGATCCACATTTAAGTTTAAGCAGGAGGTTTTTTTTTATGGTGGAGGTAGGTATGGGTACAAGAGAGAAGTTTGGTCTTGTTGTACCAGATGGGTCTGGGGGCAGTGGGTTGATTAGTGGGAAGTTAGCAGTGAGGTTGACTATACACGTTTTAAAGAATGAGTTAAAAAGTGAAGCAGTTTCAGCTGGGGACATGTCTGGATCAGGAGAGGGATTATCACTTTTGCCTGGGTATAATAGAGACTTTATGAACCTCCAGAACCTTTTAGGATTTTGCATATGGTCATTTTACAGAGTAATGTAGTAGTCTTGTTTTTTTGGTGGCAAGTCACTTTACTTGATTACACAGTTGTTTGTATTGAGCAAAGACTGCAGGGTTTTTAGTTGTATGCCATAATTTCCAGGCCTTATCTCTAGCTTTCATTAGTTGTTTGGTGGATTTAGTAAGCCAACAGGCCTGGTTGGCTTTCACTCTCCTATGTTGGAGAGGAGCAAGATTGTTGAGTACAGGGAGGAATGTTGAGTTAAAGAATTCAACAGCATTATTCAGCAATAGAACTTTAAATGGGTGCCAGTTGAGATTTCGTAGGGTATCATTAAAAGTAGTTGGGCAGAAGTGAGATAGGTCTCTAGTATGCTTATAGTGGTGTACATTAGGCACTGGAGTTGGTTTGCGAATTATGTATGCTGGTGGGTGATCATTAATGTTGTTAGGTAGAATGCCAGTGGAGGAGATTTTTACTAGGGTCAGAGACAAAGACCCAGCCTAATGCAGAACTGTTGTTTTTGTTGGGTCTGGTTATGGTAGTAATGAGTTGGGTGTACTTAAACAGGTTGATACTGTTTCTTGGATGATGTTGTATTATATCTAACCAGTTAATATTCACATCACAAAATATGATTATTTCATTCTCTATATTTGTGGATGACCAGGCTAGCTTTTCTTCAAGTATTGGGATATTTTTTACCTGGGGGAATATATGTGACCATAATGCAGATGCTTTTACTGCTATTCATTTTCAAGAAGAATATTAGTATTTCAGCTGTAGAAAATGTGAGAATGGGTTTATTATATGGGACAATACTCAAAGTATTATGGTATATGAGAGCAATACCCCACCTTTTTTCTCGGCCTATCTGTTCTCAGGCAAGATAAACCTGATGGGAGGATTTCAGAGGTTTCAATGTAAGGTTTTAGCCAAGTCTCCATTGCTGATACCATATCTGGCTTATAGTGGTCAATCCAGGCATGCAGATCTGGAATTTTGTTTCTGATATTTTGGAGGTTGATGGTAGTGAGGTTAAGGGTTTTGTGACAGTTCTTGTGATAAAGAGGAAAGTGAGTGGGTCCAGGTTTGGGGTGAATGTCACTGCATAGTATTAGGTTGTGATAAGTATGTAGGGGATTAGTGGGTTGCAATTTTTTTTTTTCTGTTGTTTTCATGCATGGAGGTCAGTTTTATTTTATTTTTTACATGTAAGGTAAGAATTAGCTTTTTAAGGAGAGGGATGCTTGTTACTTCTTTGCAGTTAGTTTCAGTCCACGGTTTTGTTCCCAGCTATTTGTTTCTAAAAGGCCCTCTTGGAGGATTGTGGTGTCCTCTGGAGAGTTTATGATGGCAACAAGTTTACAGTTGTCTGCAAACTTGGTCAGCCTTAAACTCTTAACATTAACTTTGTCCTCAGAGAAGTAAATGCCAAAAAGGAGCGGCCCAAACACTGAACCCTGATAGTATATCACAAGTGACTGGTCTTTTGGAGGACATACAGCCAGCTTAATTTCCTGTGTTCTGTTTGTGAGTCAGTTTGCTATTCAATGAGTTACACATAGATTAATATTTAGCTGCATACCTCTCAACCGTACTGAATTGTTTGGAACTTTCCAGTTAAAATAATGGGGTGCCATGAATTCCCAAGTGGCCCCTTGAAATCACGATTTTTTTTTCTTGAGTTGTTTTTAGCTGCAGTCCCACCCAACATCCTAAAATGTCCCTTTTGTTGTCATTTTTTTTCCATTTAAGCCACATTTCCCAGCTGACTTCCTCTGTTTGATCTCTTGATTTCACAAGCTTTATATATCGTAGTCACAGAGATCCTATTTAACAGTGATATGGAATCGGTGTGTAGATGTTTACCTTACTTATAATAAAATTCAAAACATTATATTTCCAGCAGATAGTAAATCTGATTTAAAAGAGAATGGCACATATAAAACCTGAGTTAAATCCATTAACTCAACATCTTATTTCGTGAAATGCTAATGACGGGCACAGGCGCCCTTCACCATTACAGGTGCCAGAACCAGCAGTTCCTGATTACAATTTGTGTTGATTTACCCTTGCATTGGCAACACTTTGTATTTTACTTTGCACATATTCAGCTAGAAAAGAAATGTCTCTTTTTCATCCTCCAGCATCCTTCCTTGTTATCCTGGACATGTCTATTTCATTTAGTTAACTTGAGAGCAGCTGTTTTATTCTTTACTTGAAAACACAAAGCAGCACATGCCAAGAAGCTTCAAGATGCCTCAAATATGAAAACAGGTCTTTTACTTTAAAACACGAAGGAGGTTCAAAATGACACAAGTGTAAAAACAGATAAGCGTTTTCGTTCCGTATTGTATGGAACTTCTGTTTTTATATTTGTGGCATGGTGGTATCTCAAAGCTTTTTGGCATGTGCTACTTTGTGTTTTCATGTTTTCAAGTAAAGAATAAAATGGCTGCTCTCAATCAATGTTGCTGTGTGAGTGTATTTGTTTTAACCATTTGCCCTTCCTGTTTCCTTACCTTCTCAAATCTTCTGTGTTTGCCTCCTTTTGAATGACACTGGATGGAGGAGGTCTGAACTCACTGCAGACAGCGCTTTGCTGTCTAGCCCAGCATAACCTGCGAGGTACAGGGAGTTACATCTTTAGTAAGAAGATCACTGGTTTAAACCCAAAAGAAGATCACTAAACCAAATGGGACAACTGTGCATACTTTACAATGGAATCGTGCCTCTGAGTGCTATAGATGGCGTGCAGTAGCAGGTACCAAGGCTTTCCCAGCCAGTGCATGTTTTATAGTACTTCCAACTGCCAATTAAACAGTAATTATTGGAAATGTGTGTCTGCAGACTGCACTGCATTTCATGTTCAACTTCAAGCCATACTTGAAGCAGGCTAAACAATTGTGTTGTTGACTACTGAATTCATGGGGAGCAGTGGGGTGAGTACCTGATCAGCAAGACAGCAACAAATGTGGGTTTCCTCTGTCTGAAATGATTGTGCCGTGGGCAACAAGAGTGTATCAAAAGAGTTCGTCTCTACTCTGTACCGGGTCTCATTTGTTACTGACCATAGGTGTCACCTAGCCAGGGGTTATGGGAATGTTAAAAGCCATATAGTCTTTATAAGTGGAGCTGGAACAGGGGAACTAAGTTAACAGGGGGAAGGGTAAAGTGTGGTGGAACTGAGATCTACTTTATACCTGTCCAGTTTAATCTTTGACTTGTACGTTAAGAATAACAGACAAGCCTCAGGATGATACAAAGCCCTGAAATCAATTTTAAAATGTTTGGTTGATAAAGTTGTGAATGAACATTGCATAACATTGTTTAGTGACTCTGCTATTGTTCTTTTATGAAAACATTATTTTTTAGCAGAATCAAGAGAAAAGGTAAAAAAATCAGGGTATTTGTTATAGTTTAACGGAACACAACAATCTGTTCATTTTCTGGTGGTGCATAAGTTTTTTCATTTTTTTTCTGTGTATGTACAGTATTAAATGCCCCCCCCCCGCCCCCCAAGCTCATGAATATTAAGTCATTATAACCTTGCAGTCAGGTGTCAATATGAAGTTGATGGCCAGGCCAGGCTCCTTCTTAGCTGTTGTGTACATTGTGAACAGGGACATTTATGTCAGTGTAACATTACAATGTGTAGCATATGAACACTGGTTGCTCCCCTATTATTAATGTGAGTACTGAAAAGTGTGGCGTTGTGTTTTCATCACTTAAATTATTTTCTTGCTTTATCTTTTGTTTTGGGGTCTTTGCATTTTGCTGTAATCTGTTTCGCATCCTGAACAAATTCACTTTTTTTCTATTTCTGTTATTTTTATGGAAGCAGGTATGCTTGTTTGCTTGGAAGTAGGTATGCTTGGTGTAGCATTGTGTCCCTTTCCAAAGGCACAGTGAATAAAAATTATTTTTGCAGATGTGCTAAGAAGAAGAGTAGAGAAAATGTGGAGGTCATCCAGGGTAGGGGGCAGGATGTACATGCAATATGATGATGATCTTTGTGGGGTATCTGTTTACAGGCTGTTTACTGATGGAGATGGGTGGGCAAATATTACAGACAGTCATACCAGAAATGAGACGTTCACAACTTACTGTTAAGAAAATGCATGCTGATAGCATCCCACAATTCCACTGGAGTGGGTGGGGTTACTTAATTATGCATGTAAATTTTATGTTAATCAGTGTTCTGATTTTTGGCCAGTTGTACCTAGTTTACATGGGCCTTTGTCCAGATTTTTGATGTTTCCAGGTTGAGAGGTATGTTTAGCCGGGAGAATTTATCGACAATGCCTGAGTGTGGGATGCTGCTGAACACCTTTGTGAGGTCAGGATATGCGGTGTGTACTAACTTTCCCTCATCAATTGCATCAATAACCTTTTCAAAGAAGTGGACGAGGTTAAATGGTCAGAATGTACTATTGACAAAACCAAATTGTCATGGGTCAAGAGGTTGTAGGTTACCTATGTTTATATTTATTAATTCCATAATGATCCTCTCCATAGCCTTACAGATGAGACTGGTTAGACATATAGATCTATAATTACCCAGTTCCAATGATGCCCCAGTCTGTTGCTGTCCTCCATTTGTCTGGCACAAAACCTGTTTAGAATAGCCTTAGCAGTTCCTATTTCAGGATAGTCAGAAGGCAGCCTAATATGTTATCTAGCCCTCAAAGAAGTAGCAATCTTGGCCTTTGAAATTGCTTTGAGGACTTGTTCTTGCAAGACTGGGGAGGTTAGATATGGGTACGTGATCTGAGAATGCAGATTGGGGGTTAGATATGGGTGTGTGATCTGGAAATATAGGGAGAAAAGAAGGGACTGAAGTTAGAGATAAATGTATTTGCTAAGTAGACTGGCTATGTCTTCAGGGTCAGAGTATGTGATAACATTTTCTATTAGCTCTTTGCAGTGATGGCATTGTTTATGAGGTTTGTAACATAGTTAAAGAAAGTTTTATGGTTATCGTTTCCCTGGGTGGATATTTTACCTTATATCTAGCATTGGTTCATCAAGGACTGGAGTCCCTTGTTAAGATTAGCAAAAACATTTTTGACTTCTTGAGAACTACATTTATTATTGCATGCAATGAGTTTTTTTTCTTTTATTGTAGAGCCTGTTTATATTTGCATTCCACCACAGTGATTTATTTTTAAATTTGCATTATATTTACTTTGCAGTGGTCAGATGCTTTTATGTGAGGATAAAGGGTTCCACATAAGCACTAGGGACATCAGATTGTAGGGGGGTGTTGAATTTAGCCAAGTTATCCTTCAGTTTTAGTAAAATAGTCTTCTTGTGATTTCTGAACGCTAAGGTTTTTCAAGATGCCCCCAGCTTCAGTCCTGCGGTGAATGTGACTGACTTATGGACCAATTTGACAAGAGAGGATGTTACAACTGGTGTGAAACACAACTGTTCTATATGGAGTATAGAATAGTGTGTGTGTGTGTGTGTGTGTGTGTGTGTGTGTGTGTGTGTGTGTGTGTGTGTGTGTTATACCTTTAATCCAAAACAAAGAGCAGGTAACCACAGGCAAACGAACAATGAAACTAAAACTTTATTTCACAAGCAAAACTTCAGGAACTGGATAAGCGCTTTCGGCAATTATGCATTCTGCAGATCCTATATCAAGAATCCTAAGCTCACTTATTTAAGGCACCACTATCCAATCAACATAAAAACATCATCCAATAGTAAAAGAAATGTATAAGAACCTATTAAAAACAGAATCCCAAATCCTTCTTTCTTCGTTGACCAATCCGATCTATGGAATCCGGCACAACTCCTTTTAAACCAACCCAATTTTTTCTAATAACTTCTTGCTAAGAAGGGTTCTCAAATCAAAAGGTAGAAAAATGGCCCAATAGGGCCTGATATGCTAATTCTGCAATGTTCAGGGAGCAAATCCTACAAGTTCATTATATTGTCCAGAGACATGCAATTCTTCCGCACTTAACCTATCAGGGCTCAGTTCAGCAACGTGTAGCTGCCAACCATTATCTTCGCCGTGACTTCTGCACTGTTGCTTTATGTGCTGTGGAAACCTCCAATCACCTTTGCATAAAAGGAAGACTCAATGACAATTTGTTCTTCCTAGATCATCGTTTACCAATCAAAACAAAATCTCTTGTTGTCATTCACTGTAAAGCACATAACTTTATTCGCTTCCACAAACTAAAAACCTAAAAACTCAGGTCAGGTACTAAATAAACAGACTCTTCAGAGAGCAATCCAGCAAACTGAAAACTATCCCAGATGATAAACCATTCATCTTAGTTAGTTTTCATAAAAATAGACATGTTTAGTACTGAATGCAATCAAAAAAAGGGATTCCTCAAATCGAATGACAAAAATAACCTTCAAACTTAAATTTCTTTCTTTGATCATTGAATCATTATTTTCTGAGTTCTTTAGCATAATTAAATAGAAATAACACTTGTTAAAAATCAAATAAAATCAAATAAAAGTCATATTCATTGTATCCAAGTAAAAAACAGCACTAGATCTTTACGCTTAACCTCATTGTTTAAGAAATGGTTTTAACAGAATATAGGCTTCTTTTTGACTGCCAGCTGATTTTTGGAACCAGTAGTTACTTCCTGTTCACTCCTCATCAGTAGAAGCCTGTGACAAGACTGAATATTACTTATAGCACAGACAATTATGAGATATGCAGAATAGTCAAGAAATATTGGCCTATCCTAACATTGGATCCCAAATTAGAGCAGTGGTGGGGGAGACCCCTAAGTTTGCCTATAAAAGCAAAAAGACTCTAAAGCTTCTGTTATGTAAGGGTGATATAACTCCCAAAGCTCGACCATCTGCTAAGCCATGTTTAGGCACATGGAAATGTGGCACTTGTAAGGCATGTGTTGTTATCAACACTACAAATTTTTTCATTCACCTGAGAACAGGGAAGACCTATAGATTTTTTGGCTATGCTGACTGTGTAAGTAAGAACATTGTTTACATTGCTACTTGAGTTCTTTGCTCAGCTTTTTATGTTGGGAAAACTAACAGAAGGTTCAAAGAACGTATTTTTAAGCATCAATCTGAAATCAGGAACAAAGTGGAAATTAATCCCTTATACACACACATATTAAGGATAATCCTACACATAACTTTAAATTCATGATTTCTATGATCAAAGAAACCATGAGAGGAGGTGATTTATCTAATAAAACTGGGTTGGAGAAGCAAGTGGATCATGAATCTCAAAGCGGACTGTTTCCCAGGACTAAATGGTTATATTCTGTTAAAACCATTTCTTAAACAATGAGGTTAAGCGTAAAGATCTAGTGCTGTTTTTTACTTGGATACAATGAATATGACTTTTATTTAATTTTTAACAAGTGTTATTTCTATTTAATTATGCTAAAGAACTCAGAAAATAATGATTCAATGATCAAAGAAAGAAATTTAAGTTTGAAGATTATTTTTGTCATTCGATTTGAGGAATCCCTTTTTTTGATTGCATTCAGTACTAAACATGTCTATTTTTATGAAAACTAACAAAGATGAATGGTTTATCATCTGGGATAGTTTTCAGTTTGCTGAATTGCTCTCTGAAGAGTCTGTTTATTTAGTACCTGACCTGAGTTTTTAGGTTTTTAGTTCGTGGAAGCGAATAAAGTTATGTGCTTTACAGTGAATGACAACAAGAGATTTTGTTTTGATTGGTAAACGATGATCTAGGAAGAACAAATTGTCATTGAGTCTTCCTTTTATGCAAAGGTGATTGGAGGCTTCCACAGCACATAAAGCAACAGTGCAGAAGTCACGGCGAAGATAATGGTTGGCAGCTACACGTTGCTGAACTGAGCCCTGATAGGTTAAGTGCGGAAGAATTGCATGTCTCTGGACAATATAATGAACTTGTAGGATTTGCTCCCTGAACATTGCAGAATTAGCATATCAGGCCCTATTGGGCCATTTTTCTACCTTTTGATTTGAGAACCCTTCTTAGCAAGAAGTTATTAGAAAAAATTGGATTGGTTTAAAAGGAGGTGTGCCAGATTCCATACATCGGATTGGTCGACGAAGGAAGAAAGATTTGGGATTCTGTTTTTAATAGGCTTTTATACTTTTCTTTTACTATTGGATGATGTTTTTATGTTGATCGGATAGTGGTGCTTTAAATAAGCAATCTCAGGATTCTTGGTACAGGATCTGAAGAAGCCATAATTGCCAAAAGCGCTTATCCAGTTCCTGAAGTTTTGCTTGTGAAACAAAGTTTTAGTTTCATCATTTGTTTGCTTATGGTGGATTACCTGCTCTTTTTTTGGATTTTGTGGTCTGTTTTGGGTTTACTTCGGAGGTCGTTACCTGCTGTCTGTGTCTTTGTGTTGTACCTTTAAGAAGTACTTCAAGGACAGCACGTGCATATAAATATTAAGCACATGCTAGCTTTAGTGCCATTTTGAGAGTGCAGCTGGAGAGTGAGCATGTATGAGTGTGATAGCTAGTTTGTTTATAAGTTTATCTAAGTTAAAGCTATTAAGCCTCAATCCTGATGTGTTTATACATAATAAAGCAGCTTGAATAAAACCCACAAATGTTCATCTGTTTTATCCTGATCAGACAAATGACATGTTGCCAGAACTGGGATTCCAGAGACTGCTTTTCAGAGCTAGGATGTGCAGAGTTAACAGTGAAGCTAAACTAAGAGAACCAAGCACAAAAAAGGACGAGAAATGAACCAAAGGTAATGAAAATTTGCACAAATTATTTATTTATTAAAAAAGATGAAACAGAGCATTACAAGGGCACAAACTGCATTATTAAATAGGCGAGAGGCACTAAAAGTTTATTAATTAAATGAAATGTTTAAAATTAAGATATTTGACAAAATGATTATCAGAAAAGCACATAAAGGGTTTGAAATTACCTTCAGAATTGCAAACCAAGCATGTTTAGATTAAAATGAGCACAAGAAAAGTACAACGGGCATGAAAAGAGATTAAATGAGAAAAACAAATATAATAAGGGCAAAAAGGGCACATTAAGTGTAAGTTAAGCAAGGCAACTGCATGTTTTTGGCAAGATACTGTGTGTTGGCATAAACTACTATTTTGTATTGATTGAAGCTATTCAGAGCATAACTGGAGTTATTCAAAGTATCTCAATGTGTGTAAAAGTGCTTATAGTGTGTGCTTATTACTGAGCATTTATCCTGAAGACTTTATTTGTGTGCAAAGTGCAACTATTTTCATAAAATGCAGTTAAAATACAGCCATTTCAAAAAGTTTCTTTTGCTGGGTATGTCTATTCACAGAGTGCCACCATTACAGAGTGTTCCTTGCACTGTACAGAGTTATTTAGCAAACTACAGCCATTTTGGGAAAGTTTCAGTGTGTTGTGTACTGTTTATTCCCAAAGTGCAATTACTTCAAAATGTTTTTCACTCTGAGCTTCTTCTGCCCTATTTATTCGCACAATGCAGTTATTTTGAAATGTTTATTACACTGATGAGAGGTGATTTCTTACAGTACAGTGATTTCAAGAGTATTCTTGTGCCCAGGAGACTTATTTCACAAAGTTCAATTATTCAGAGGCTTGTTGTGCTATTGGACATAGTTACACGTACTGGCATAAATTTCTGGCATATGTATATGTGTGCATGTTCATACAGTTACCAGTGTCCTTGGGCTGCATTGTGTTTTACTATATTTTACTGGCATGGTAGACGGATTTCAAAAAAACATCACCACTTGTATTTGATCAAATATTGCAGACAACTGGAGAATATTTCAGCAAGAGTATAATATTTTATACAAGTAGCTTATTCTGACAAGGATGCACGCACCAGGGCATTCATTTTTCTAAACCTAGCTGGGTCAGAAGCCATTGAAAGAGAGCGTTCATTTGTGTATGCACCAGTAGTATATGAAGGAGAGGGCAAACACCATCATATCATTGTACAGGCTGAATCAAGGGATGACCTGAGTGTTTGAAACACAAATTCAGGGAAATGTGTAACCCCCAGACAAATGCTACATTAGAGAGGCAGTTGTTTTACACAAGAGATCAAAAGCAAGGAGAAACTTTTGTAGCCTATATTACTGACCTGAACAACAAAGCTAAAATGTGTAGGTTTGGTGACTTAAAAGATAAGTTAATAAAAGACAGGCTTGTGTGTGAATTAACAGTGCTGCAGTGAGAAAGATTTTGCTTCATTACATTGATTTAATGCTGAGAAAAGCTACTGAGATTTGTCAAATCCATGAAGTTACAGAAAGGTTCACAAGTATTCTTGCAACTGATAAGAGCACGGTTTCAGTAGGCTCCAGACCAAATGTAGACAGCATGCAACATGTGGCTAGCAGAAGCAGGCCTAAGCACATGGCAGCTGTAACCCCTGCAAGTGTGGCAGGTAAAACGCGTAGGTTTCCAGCATGTTCTAAGACTCGTTCAGTAAAAAGGGCATGCTCAGTACAGTAAAAGGGTGAGTCAGCAAAACCTAAATCAAGCCTTATTGTCAACTGTTACAATTGTGGTGCCAATCATGAGTCTAAAAAAGAAAAGTGCTTAGCATTTGGTCAGCAATGCCACAAGTGTAAAAAATGGAACCATTTTCAAAAGTTTTGCAAATCAAGTAAACCTCACACAGTTATAAAGAAGTGTCACTCAAAAAAGCAAGTTGATCATATAGAGCTGCAGCTCTACTTTCTATGTGGATGGGGTGTCAGTAATTGGTGAAAAGGTTGATGTAGTAAATTTGTTGGCAAAGAACAAAGTGATTTGTACCGTCCAGATCAATGGTAAATCCACCAAGCTCAAAGTAGACACTGGTTCAAAGTGTGTCAGCAGACACATTCACTAAGGTGAGAGCTGGTGAGCAACTAAATGTGGCCAGTTGTATGAAACTTGTTGCTTATGGAGGTGAAGAAATTCACACCAAAGGCTCAGTAGTCTTTCATGTTATTTGGCTAGGAACTGCTACAGCTTACTATTCTATGTAGTCTGAAGACCTGTGTAGTTATTATTGGGTCTCAGAGACAGTTTGAGAATGAATCTGCTTTCCTTTACCAAAGAAGGTCATCATATAAGCACATATCCTAGTTCCAATTTTACTGAAGCTATTTTCTCAGAGTATGCTGATGTTTCCGATGACAAGTTAGGCAAACTTTCAGTTGTGTATTCTATGAAGTTAGACCCAGAGGTCAGTCCAGTGGTCAGACTATCAAGAAAAGTTCCAATAGTTATGCAGAATAAAATCAAAGCTCAGATGGATAAACTGGTGCAGCAAGGTGTAATTTCTCCAGTTACAGAACCAACTGAATGGGTGTCACCCATGGTAGCAGCCTACAAAACAAGGCTCAGACAAAATCAGAATATGCATTGACCCAAGAGATTTGAACAAAGCAGTAAAGGGGCCACATTATCCTATGTGTACAGTCCAGGAAGTCACAGCCCTAATACCAAATGCCGCTGTTTTTTCTGTCTTGGATGCAAAAAGTTCATTTTGGCAAGTGATGCTTGATGGCAAATCTTCATTGCTGACTACTTTCAGTACCCCATTTGGAAAATATAGATTCCTTAGGATGCCATTTGGATTAAATTTTGCAAGTGAAGTCTTTCAGCGTGCAATGGAGCAAATTTCTTTCAGGTTATCCTTGTGCCATAATAGTAGATGATTTACTAGTTGGAGGGAATGGTGAAGCCGAGCATGACAGAAATCTTAGAAGAGTTCTAGACAGAGCACATGAAGTGAACTTAAAGCTCAATCCTCTAAAGTGCAAATTCAGACTACCAGAAGTTACATATGCAGGTCATTTATTTACTAGCACTGGCTTGAGACCAGACCCATCCAAGCAAGCAGCCATTCTAGAGATGCCAGCACCAGATAAAATTCATGATCTACAACATTTTCTTGGTATGGTCAATTATTTTGGCAAGTTTATACCAGACCTCGGTGAGTTGACAACATTTTTAAGAGAGCTGACATGAAAAATGTTACATGGTCTCAGTTGGAACAGCACCAGACAGCATTTGAAGATATTAAGCAGAACATTGCCACTCAACCTACATTAATATACTATTATGTCAATAAACCAGTCACTCTTTCCTGTGATGCTTAAAAATTTGGTTTTGGCACAGTTATTCTTCAAGAAGGCAGACAAGTAGTCTATGCATCTAGATTGCTTACCAAAACTGAAATGCAATATGCTCAAAGTGAGAAAGAACTTTTGGCAATAGTATTTGCATGTTCAAAATTTCATGATTATATTTATGGTCGAGCTATTCAGATTGAGACTGATCATCAACCTCTAGTCATTACTTTAAAGAAGCCTATGCATTCAGCTCCAGTGAGATTACAAAGAATGATGCTCAAATGCAAAAGTACAACTTCGAAATGGTCTATACAAAAGGCAAACTTCTTTATCTGGCTGATACCTTACCCAGATTGCCCAGAAATACAATGGAACAACTTAATGCAGAGAATTTTGACTTTGATGTCATGAAAGTCTGTAATTTTTCTGCCATGAGACTTGATGAGCTGAGAGATCATACAAAGACTGATCCAATTTTGCAAAAGCTCAACCACTACATTAATGCTGGATGGCCGTCAAGGCAATCTAGTGTACCACCTGAAGCGCAAACTTATTTTCCTTACAGAGATGAGATGTTGATGAAAGATGGCATTATTTTCAAAGATCCTAATATTGTTATTCTTGCTTCCTTACAATGTGAATATATCCAGATTTTGCATCATGAGCACCCAGGTTCTGAATCTACCAAAAGGAAGGTAAGATGACTAGTATTTTGGACTTCTTTAGCAAAAGACATTGATAAAGTACTTTCTTCTTCCTCGGTATGCAAATAGTACTAAACTGCATTTGCAAAAAGAACCACTTCATCTAAGTCAAGTTCCTGAACTACCTTGGTCAACAAGTAGCCACTGATATATTTGAGTGGAACAATCAGCATTACTTTGCGTTGGTAGACTCATTCAAACTGGTTTGAAATCGATTTACTACCTAACCTAACATCCATTGCTGTTATCACTAAGTTGAAACATCATTTCTCAGTCCATGGTAGTCCACACAAAGTTATTTCTAACAATGGTACTGAATTTACCACTCAGTTGTTTCAGAAATTTGCAAAAGAATCAGATTTTGTACATATTACTAGTAGTCCAGAATACCCACAGTCAAATGGACTAGCTGAATGTGCAGTACAGAGTGCAAAGCAATTACTAGAAAAGTCAAAGCATGATAATACTGATGTCTTTTTGAATTTACTCAATGTCAGATACATACCCCATGACGATAAACTTGTCTCACCTGCTCAGAGACTTCTATCTAGGCAAACCAGAACAGCATTGTCTATCAGTTCCAGTTTCTTGAGGCCTAAAGCAAAGAACAACAGAACAATCAAAGCCCAACTATTCAGAAAGCATTTTTTTCCAGAAGTCCAGCTATGATAAATTGAGCAGATTTCTTCGTTCATTGAAAGAAGGAGAAACAGTGACGATACAAATGGCAAACGTTTTTGACCGGATTTGTCAACAGGTATATGTACAGAGCCAAGATCATAATTCATAGAATCTGAGGGTGTGGAGTACAGGAGGAATCGCAGAGATCTTCTTCCTGTATCAGAACTGAAATTGCAGCATTGTTCCTATGATACAGACTTTAGATCTCAGAGGAATCAAGACAATGTTCCTGTTGCAGAAAGTGTCTTAACTTCTACTTCTGTTCCTGATGATGTTCTTGATGTTCCCAAAGTTGAACATTCAGCGGAGACAGTCCCAGTTGCTAGACCGAATTCCAATTTCAATGTTACACAATTTAGTCATATTTCCAGATCTAGTGTGAAAAACACAATAACCCTGGACGTAATTGTCTATATGTATGTAGTTCTGTATCAAATGCATGTTAATCAACGTCATCAATATTGCACGACTCATTTCTCAAAGAGGGAGGATGTGCAAAATGTGCAATAGTGTGTGTGTGTGTGTGTGTGTGTGTGTGTGTGTGTGTGTGTGTGTGTGTGTGTGTGTGTGTGTGTGTCGTACCATTAAGAAGCATTTTAAGGACACCATTTGCAAATAAATTGAAGCATATGCTAGCTTTTGTGCCATTTTGAGAGTGCAGCCAGAGAGTGAGCATGTATGAGTGTGATACGTTTATTTTGTTTATAAGTTTATCTAAATTAAAGTTATTAAGCCTCAATCCTGATGTATTTGTACATAATAAAGCTGCTTGAACAGACCCAAGAATGTTCGTCTGTTTTATCCTGACCAGGCAAACAACATGGTATAGAACCAAATATAAGATTTTGTCTCCCCTAGTTGGAGTGCAGACTAACTGGCCCAGGGAGTTTGTATTTATAAAGCCCAGAAATCTCTCGGCATACATGTTAGGGGGATTTGTAAGCATTCCTGTTGATATAGGGGTAGTTGAAGTTTCCTAGGAGAATGGTGTTTGGTCTAAAGCATAGGGACCCCATACTAGTCAGGTGGCAGGGGAGCAAACAGCAGGGTCCCATTGTTAGTTATAACATGGTAAGCGTTTGTGTTAATGGTAAGCTGGGCATGGAGAAGTTCCAGGTCATTCTTCTGTCTAACTGGCCTGGAGATAAAATTTTGCTTTTCAAATATAGAGACACCACAGCTTTTAGCAACTTCATCTAGTGCAGAGGGCCTAAATGCATGTTAGGAGTTGAAACCCTGCACTGATGGGGGTGTTGTCAGTGGTCTTGAACCACATCTCTTTGTGAAGCATATATTGATACATTCCAGGGTAAGCAGTGCCTGTAGGGAGTGAAGTTCTTTGTTGAGGCTCCAAGCATTGAGCAATATTTATTTATTTTATTTATTTAACATTTGTTGACCGGGAAAGTCCGACTAGGTTCCACAGATCCTGTTTTCAGCGGAGGCCCAGGGAGAAATGCTCCAGATGCATGTCTTTAGAATGTGGGAGGAAACCAGAGTACCTGGAGGAAACCCACGCAAACGCAGGGAGAACATGCAAACTCCACACAGAAGGCACCCCAGCCAAGAATCGAACCAGAGAACCTCTTGCTGTGAGGAGACAGCATTAACCACTGCACCAATGCGCTGCTCAATTGATGCATAACTTGATGTTATCCAGATTCTGTTTTAGTTGGAAGCTTTTGAAGACTGACATTGTCTAAAAAAGGTACTATGGGACTGACAAGGTTTTAGCCAACATACAAATGCCTTGGGAGAGATATGTGCACACCATCCCTGGCAAAGAAGGTAGGACTGTCTACCATCACTGCAAGCTGATATATATTGGACCTCCTTGAATAGCAGTTGCTGAAGTCAATAAGCTTTTGTTTGTGCTATGACATCACTCACAGTGATGGTAAAATGCTGCTCAAGGAAAGAGACATACCTGCCTCGGCCTCGACCACATATTCCAAGAACTCCTTCATGTCTCTTTCATTGGTTCATATGTAAGTGCTAGGCTAGCTGCCTATCTGGGCCATTTTAAGCCTAGCCAATTTCTCTCACAGTTAAGAATCAAACCCTTTACATTGTGTCTGCAAGGTAAACACCTTAACCATTATAGCAACCACCAACCCCATCATACAGCCTAGGGAGGTACTGTATGTCTCAAGTCATTTATACTCGTGTGTGCTATGACTGTGTCATGTGTGTAATTGTGGTACAACGACTCAAGTGCCTTCACGACGTGGGGGATCCTGGCACCTGAGAGGCAACTGAGTGTGACTCTGACCTCACTCAGGCTTGTAATAGTGCATCAGTGTCTCTCATTAGGGAGTCACCTATGACAGGCGCTTGATTAATGTTGGGTTTGCCTTATGGGTTTTGAGTTTAGAGACTGTATGTCATGGATGCATGTTTCATGTTGGTTGCTACCTGAGATAACTGCTTGTGAGGTTGCTAAGATTACACTTAGGAGGTCCTTGTGGTTTGGGGAAGTTACTTTTAAGAGCCTCAGCATAACTAGATCAATGGATTTGGTCTGTATTGTGTGTGCCAGGTATAGAGGGGTGTGGGTTACTGACCACTCGGTCTGCTGTTTGTAGTGGCTTTAAGTGAGAGCTTTGCCTACAAAAGCATTGCATAACTGCATCTCGCACACACTGTCAGTTTGTTTAAGTAGATGGCTGTTGTCAGTGAACTTGAGACAATTGCTACATTGTCTTAGAATACCCATTGCAACCAAGCTGGCTACAGAGGCAGTTAGAAAGGGCAAATCCATGCTTTAAGGTGCTACTAATGTTGGCTGAAGGGTAAATAGCATCTATTAGATTTGGAGGTGTTATATGTCCAGTAGTGGTGACAGCACTGATCTTAACAGAACTGCTTATTTGCCTTGTACTTCATGTGATCCTATTTTCAATTAACTCATTACAGCTGGGCGACGCCTATAGGTTATTCTGCAGTTACATCCTACTGATGCCTCTAGGTGTGTCTGCAGTTACATCGTACTGACACCTCTAGGTGTGTCTGAAGTTACATCCTACTGATGCCTCTAGGTGTGTCTGCAGTTACATCCTACTAATGCCTCTAGGTGTGTCTGCAGTTACATCCTACTGAAGCCTCTAGGTGTGTCTGCAGTTACATCCTACTGATGTCTCCAGGTGTGACTGCAGTTACATCCTACTGATACCTCTAGATGTGTCTGCAGTTACATCCTACTGATGCTTCTAGGTGTGTCTGCAGTTACATCCTACTGATGCCTCTAGGTGTGTCTGCAGTTACATCTTACCAACGCCTCTAGGAGTGTCTGCAGTTACATCCTACTGAGTTACATCCTACTCATGCCCCTAGGTGTGTCTGCAGTTACATCCTACTGATGCCTCTAGGTGTGTCTGCAGTTACATCCTACTGACGCCTCTAGGTGTGTCTGCAGTTACATCCTATTGACACCTCTAGGTGTGTCTGCAGTTACATCCCACAGATGCCTTTAGGTGTGTCTGCAGTTACATCCTACTGATGTCTCTAGGCATCAAATATTGCTTGCTCATATTTAAACTAATAATTTCAAAAACATGACACATACAAAGTATTAAAAGATTCATCTAAAAGCTTATACAATGCCAAACACAGCTGCACTGATATTTGACCTCTGTCAAGTTCAGCTGAAGAGATATTAATTGTCGTTCATAAAATAGTTATTTATATTGTCATAAGTTTCATGATTTTCAACATATTTTGACAACCTAGTAGCACAGACAGAAATAATTACCCTCATATGAAAGCTCTCAGCTGGATGAACAAAGTCCTACTAACAGTATGTGAGTAACTTGAGTGGTTGCTGAGATATTGTAAGTTTTTTACAAAACATTACAAATGCTATATATAGTTACTGTGTTTACCATGACTTATAAAATTCAATTTAAAACCTAGTACCTAAAGAATACTACCACTATAACAATAGTTTGTGCTGAAGAGTTAGCCATTCTCATTTCTTTAGTAACTCCTATGGCTCCAGAGATATGAACATTTGTTTTAAATGTGAGGACATAATTTGATTCTGTCAAAAGGCTTAGGCTGCACCAATTGGAAGTTACAATGCAAATTTCTAAGCTCCATTAGTGGGAATGAGTTAACTCTGGTATATATTTAGGTACTACAGCTATAAGTGACACAAGCAAGTTCTAATACAGCTATAATTGACATAAGCAAATTCTAATCACAGTTAAAGGTAGATATTAGACAATAGGCTGTCTGCACCTGTGACGCCCATGCACTGGCCCAGTAATCAAGGATCCTCAATCCTCACCACTAGTGCCAGTGAGGGGTGTCCACACTGGGAGGATAACAAGTACACACACAGTAAAGTACAATTTCCCTTAAGACCACACAGAGATCACAGTCAGTCTGGCGCTGCTTTCTCCCTTCCTCTCTAGATTCCCAATAAGACTCCCCACTGGCACAGCTAAAGGTTTCAGATCTCAACCAAGTAGTCAAGCCAAAATCTCCAGCACCCTCTCTGTCCAAACAGTGCTTCATGTCCCTGCCCAAATAGCTGACACACACACACACACACACACACACACACACACACACACACACACACACACACTTTGAGATTTGATTTATATACAAACACACAGACACTCCTGGGGAAGTCTGGCACAGGTTCACTAGCTATGCCCCCTTCTGCACAGACTATAAGGTAGTGATCGCTGCCACCACTTACTCTTATCAGCTACTCTAAAGGCCCTTACCAAAGGGTGTCCAATTGTACTGTGCAACGTTATTATTTTCCAAATAGTACATGTGACAAACAGCAAGGCTATTGGAGTGGCTTATACAGTATCACCAAATACATGCAAGTACTTTAAGAGCTTAAATTATCTCTACATAAAACAGCCACAGTTCAAAGGTTTAAATATATTTAATAATAAATAATAAAAACACAAGAAAATACTTATTCACTCAACACAATGACATTACAGAGTTCAGATTCACAGGAAATGATTTAAAACAACATTGTAGGACAGTCTCACATAACTATAGAAAACAACTAGACTAAGCTTACTATTTCTATCTACCTCTAACAGAAATCACTGTTCTAAATATCTTACTTACAGAACAAGGCACAGTGCTAGTGAGATGATGTGTTCAGGTTCAGAAACAAATACAAAATACCATGTTTTCTTTCTCAGATATTCCTTACATAGATAATACACATTACTGCTGAGTCATTTCAGATTACATCATTCTTGCCACTTCTGATGAAGTTTCTCAAGCTCACAGAGCTCAAAATTTAAACATTTTTTTATCTGCACCTGCCAATAAGCCACAGCAATAAAAGACACTTCACATTTGAAACCTAGTAATTTATCTATGTCTTAAGACAATAGAATGGATTTCTAGCTGCAGACATCCTGTCTCCAAGCTTGAGATCACCCACAGTTGTAAAATGCTTTACTTATCAGCTTTTTTCCAGCAAGGTGCACTGTGGTTACAATCTTGAAGCTCAGCACATAACACGGTTTTCTTACATTTGTGAAACCAGCATGTGGATCATATTAATATTTACTATGACAGAATTATTTACAAAATTCTATCTATCTATGCTGGCAGCCTTCACAACACCTATGGATCTTTCCATTCACTTTTACAAAACTACAGTAATGGCTGCTTCCACAACTGGAGAATTATCAGTTTTGCATTATGCACTGCAATAAGCACCCCACTAACTAGGGGACCATTTAAGCTTTATTATATCTACAGACATCCACTGGTAAACTGTCACTACTAGAGGGTTTCGTCCTGTACTATTCCTTTCATTAATTCACAGATTTCCTGCACAATGATAGAAGCCATGAGTTATTTTATACTTTTATATAATATACATATATATGGGTCTACTTTTAAATTTTGAAATCCCAAAATCTTAAACCTCTAAATCTGATGTTTGGAAACTCGAAGTTTTGGAATCCCAAAATGTATCAATAGAGCTCACCATATAGTGCAGGACAGGAACTTTACCATTCTCTTCACTATAGTGTGACCTTGCAATTGGTATATTTAAGTAGCAGGGGGATGTGGGGTGCAGGGGGGGCTTGCTTTCTGAGATTTTCTTCTTTTAGGTATTTTTTATTTTTCATTTTGAGATTCCTAAACTTCAAACTTCTGAATGCTGGGATTGAGAGATTTGAGGTTTTGGGATTTCTAAATTTAAAAGTAGACCTACAGTACATATATATATATATATATATATATATATATATATATATATATATATATATATATATATATATATATATATATACATGGATTAACTTCATAATTTTGAAAATACTGAAATATCGAATTTCAGTATCTCGAGACCATGAAGTTGAAAATCCAAATAACCGAAACCACAAAACCGCAAAACCCAAACTCCCGAAACCACAAAACCGCAAAACCCAAACTCCTGAAACCACAAAACCACGAAAAGACACACCACACATAATATACAACACATTCAAACACAAACACACACACCTCCCAACACTGTACAAAAAGTAATACAACATTTATGCACACAACAAAACAAACACACACCTGCCTCGCCCCCCACCCTGCTAATATATATACTAACTCCGAGGTCACACTACCCTCCATAACACAGACAACCCAGTACCACACATTCCACACACACACATCACAGACATACAAACACCACCACTCCCAACACTAACACACTACCCTAACCCACACAAAAAACACACACACAAACACACAATCCCCCTCAAAACCCTAAAATAAACAACACTCACCTTATGCCCTATTCGTACCGCGGGTTCTACACTGTCAGAGTCGACATTAACGGGTTTGCAATTTCCATCCGTTCAACTTTATAGGCTCGAGATTCTGAAATTCGATATTCAGGATTTTGAGCTTGTAAAGTGTTTCCATATATATATATATATATATATATATATATATATATATATATATATCTATATCTATATATATATATATATATAGGGTTCCAATCAGCATCTCGGACGCTGACAATATCGAATCTGATATTGTCACTTCTAGAATGCCGAAAGTGCAGAACGTCGAACAGGTAAATGTAAGGGGAGATTTCTGTTTACCTCAATGTAGTGTGGTCTTGAAGTTGGTATATTTAAGTAGCAGGTGGTGTGGGGGGTGCAGTGGGGCTTGCCCCCTTGCCTACACCCTTTAGTTTTTTTTTTTTTAGTTTTTTTATCAGCATTCGAAAATGTAATAGGTCGATCATTTCAGTTCGACATTTAGTGATTCGACCTATTACATTTTCGAAATGCTGATACCTATATATATATATATATTTTTGGGTGAGAATTTGTGAGAGGCAGGAAGAAGGCAAGAGGAAATGATAGCATCCAGTCAAGAAATGGATAGATTGCATGCTATTGAGTAAACTGATTGCCTTTGAGGAATAAAAAAAAAATATATATATATATATATATATATATATATATATATATATATATATATATATATATGGGATCCGTGCATATGTTCGAAGTTTCACTACTTCGAACCCCACTTCGAACACTGACTTCGGCAGTCACACTACAGCACAAAATGGGAATATTCCCTTTTCCCCACTGTAGTGCAATCTCGGAGTTGGTATATTTAAATAGGGGGGGCACAGCCCCCCACATGGGGTGCAGGTGGGCCTGTCCCCCTGCAAAAACATGTTTTAGTGTTTTTTTTTTTTTTTGAGGGGTAGCCCGGGGAACTAGACTTCAGTGAAAGTGCACTTTTTCTGAAGTGTAGGTTCTACTGCTCTTTTTCGAAGAAGTGTATTTTCGATGTAAAGCAGTAGACCCATATATATATATATATATATATATATATATATATATATATATTCCTCAAAGTCAATCAGTTTGTTCAATAGCTTTCCAATATATATATATATATATATATATATATATATATATATATATATATAGGGTTTCAATCCTCCTAGGAAATCCTTACCTCTATCAAAGAACCATTTTCATCTATTAGTCTATCTTCTCCTGTAAGAGGACACATTCAGAATGTAAGCGGGGATACCTAGCTGCTTGTAAAGTGGACATTACATTGTTTAATCACACACTATTAAATAATGCATTATACTCATTCTCTGTGATGTATGTTTCTTGAAATGCCACAGCCCAAGAAGCAGTTCATTCTAATATACTGATATTCTGCTCTTGCTGGCTGGACTGGTCAATCAATTAGCATTTTACGTGAACAATTTTATTCAGTGTCCACAGTATAAAACATCTTTATCTGCCTTCCTGTTGGAAATGTCTATAACTTTCCCATAAAAGCAGAAAAAAAGCATTTTTGTGATGCCAGAATTATGTTCTTTACTTTTACTCCAACCCTTTAACCAGTTGTGATATTTGAACACTGAGAATTTCTACATGTACATTACTTACAATGAAACTTATGTTCAAATCAATCCAAACAAATCAACGTGCAACACCATGCCTGCTTTAATTCTGCTCTTTCAAACCAAACACTAGTGTCTCTCTCCAGAAATCGTCCCATTTACCTAGCAAAGTGACAGGTTTATGTTTCTACTATTATTCCTGAATAACAAGACTACTAAGCACCCTCTTCTTCCTCAGCATTTCCCTCCTTCCCCTTAAATCTATATCAGAAATATTTGCTTCAGTTAACAATAAGGAAGTCAATTTGATTACAACGTGTTTACCCTGCAGGGCTTTGCATACACTTCTATTAGCACTTAAATTAGACTGCCTGACTAGCAGGATTTTATGAACACGATAATATTATGTCTAGAGTTAAGGCTATTTCATAATTTTCAATTAAAGCTTCCCTCCCCTCATTTCCCCAACCTCATACATCACCCTGTTCTGTTCCCTGTTATTTAAACCATTCTGTTAGTGACAAAAATAAAGCAATTTATTTTACATATTACCTGCACTTTACTTGCATAGCCTTATTTTATCCTATTGAATGAAATAACTTCTCAGGGACACTGATTTATGGTTCTCAAAAAATGGAATTCCATTTCCTTAAGATGAAATCCAGGAATTCTACCTGTCATTTTTAAGTGTAATTTCCAGACATTACCATAATTCCATTATAATTTTCGAGTGTTTATATATATATATATATATATATATATATATATATATATATATATATATATATATGCAACATAAAACAGATTATAGGTACAGAACACTCAAGAAAACAAGCTGACAGCATTACAAGTATTAAATATGAGAAGAAATGTGTGTTGTGGTGAATGAGTACTCTAGATGAAAACTCCTAATTCCATGAAAATCCCATATTGTTAAATTACTCAGATAATAAAAATTCTGGATTTACTGGTATTTCCCAAAAAAATTAAAATGCCTAGGCATGGTAAGCAAATAGGCTAAACACAATATCTCAGTTACTTTGGTTTTGTGTTTCTGCCACAAAACCCACTTTTTGCATTTCCAGCATTTTACACTTAAAGACAAGAAACAGTTTTTGTGCAGCCAGCCAAGTCTGTGATTTTTTTTCTCACTTTGACTTATCTTCAGTAGGACCTCCAGTGTTCCATATAGTTGTATCACCCTTTACTTCCTATGAGTCATGGGTGGGGTTGTCATTTGCCTGCTCTGACTCACACTTCCATACACAGTTCAAAACTTCTTATGAATTCCTACAAGGTTTGGCAAACTGTGGAAAAGAAACATTTAGAAAGACAGGGAACAGCATTTTGAATATTAACTCTTCAAAAAGACTATTTGTCTCTTGTTTTGTATATTTTACCAGACCTTCAAAGTAAGAAAAGTATTTAGTTGTTTAACAAAAAGGTTTTGATTCTCAGCAGACTATGACAAAGTTGGTTAGATGCTGCCACTGGTCCCAGCAATAATATTCTATGTATAGTATCAACGTGAATATTATTGTAACATAATGTAAGTGAAATTATATGCCACCAACATTTCTTTCATGTTCCCACACAATCTGGTGTCACAACATTTTCTAGAATTCCAGTCACTTGAATGAGTTTCTTGTGGGCCCCATCTTCTGGGTCGACTTCTTTATCTTCCAGCAATTCCAAACTGAGCTCCAAATTTACAAACCATTCTTTCAATACCCAATTCTCCTGCTATGAGTTAAAAATTACATCTAAATTATCATTCAGTATTTCATTAATTTCAGTATCATTTAAGTGCTTTAGCTGCATAACATTTCCCAACTTAATACTGACATTTTGAATTCTGACCAAGATTTCTTCTAAAGATACTTTCATATTATTTTGTGGATTTTGCAATTGTATTCATTCAGGACTCTCATTGTAATGCTATGCTTCATTATCAAAAAAGATTTCCTTTAGAACTAATTATGTCTGATGATTTTTTTTTGTTGTTTATTGGATAAAGGTTTTCTGTATGACTTTAAATGTAAATGTATTGATGGTTTTCCTTAGCTCCATTTGCAGGC
>NC_056751.1:741553276-741580776 GCF_019279795.1 Protopterus annectens | reverse complement strand
GTAACTTTTAAACCATTGAACAGGCAGGCTGAGAGAGACCTAAGGAGAATATCTGAAGTAGATATTTGCTGTGACAAACTGTGTTGAAGGCTTTAGACAAGTCTGGAAATAAGGAGGAGATTAGTTTGACATTATCTCTAACTTTACTTACAGTATCTATAGAAGCTAGAAGTGCAGTGTAAGTAATATGGGAAGGACAGAAGTCATACTGTGTGGGGGATATGAGTTCTTCCTGCAGGAGATAGTTTAGCAATTGCTTTTGAATACATTTTTCAAGTATTTTGGAGGGGGGATATGATTGCTACAGGTCTGAAGTTAGCAATATCTGTTGAATTTCCTTCATTGTGCAGAGGGATAATGTGTGACTTTTTCCTGAGAAAGAGAATCTGCGATTCTGCACTGACATGTTTATAAAGATTGAGACAGGATAGACAACGCTATTGACTGCTCTTTTTAGGTACTCGCTTGGAAGGTCATCACCTGAAGAAGAGCATGGTTAAAGTTTGTTTAAGAGTAGTTGTTTATAGGATGTGGGCACAGGTTTGAAGGTGTAAGTGGATGTGGTAGCACATGGCTGCTGGGCAGGGTTAGGATTAGATGGTGTAGAATCCTTGGTTGGAGATACTATACTATCTATGAAATAACAGTTGAATAGTTGAATTATATTGTGGTTTTGTGTGGTGAGTTATTAGGAGAGGAGTTAAGGTTGAATTTTTAGCCAGGATGCAAGATTTCTTTAATGACTGTCCAGATTTTTTTAGCATTGTATTAACTATTATTTTGAAAGTTATTATAGTACAGTTTTTGTCTTCATTTATTTGTTTTTGGTACAATTGCGTAGCATTCTGAAGTTTTCATGATATTGTAGTGTTTTATATTTTAACAATCTTTCCCTGCTTTTCCTCAATCTTACATTAGCATTGTACTCTCTTTGGATAACCAGACTGCATTCTTTGTTTTTAGTCTAGGAGGTGCAAGGCTGTTTAGGATATTCAGGAAAGTTGCACCATAATCATTTACAGCACCATCTAAGGGGAGAATTTATAGGATGTTCCAATTAATACATGATGGGGTAGTGATAAGCATTTCTGGGGTAAACTTGGAAAGGTTGCATCTTGTTTTATAAACATGTTGTTGAAGTGGATGTGTGAGATGTCTGGAAAGTCTGGGCTTCTTGCATAATAGTAACAATCCATAATTTCTTTATTATCCTCAAGGGCCCACTTTGTCATCTCATATCAGTTTTTGTGATATTTGTGGACTATTACTTCCTTCTACAACAGGGGGGTCATCCTCCCCCTGAGCCTGGCCTAGCCCCATTGTAGAAATCTTTTTGTATCTTGAGGATTTTACACTGTCATTTTTTCCAGTCCTGCCACCAGTGTGCCTACCAGGATTGGGTACTTTTTGATCTTGGGTCTTGTCTTGTGCACTCGGCTATCTTTTATTTATTTTTTAACCTACTTCTGTCCATGATATATGCTATATAAAATACAGTCCATATATCAGTGCTGTCTTGGTGAGACTTCCTCGTGAAGGCACTCACCAAGCCCAAAGGTTTCTGGAATTTATAAACTCAAATGCTATGGAACAACTAGTCACCACTCCCACAAGAGGGGAAAACATACTAGACCTGATCATTACCAACATGGGGACTCTATGCTCCATACCAGAAGTATATCCCTCATTGGTAAGATCAGACCGTAAATTAATTTCACTGGATATCCACATCCCGACCCCACTCCCAGCCCAGAAAACCGCAGTGAAAAACTTCTCAAAAGCAAACTTCACACTTCTCAAAACTGAAGTGGAATCCTTCAAGGCACCAGGGCCAGTGGAAACTACGGCCCAAACTGCAGAATCCTATATAAACACATTCCACGGACATCTCCAGGAATGCATGGATCATGCTATCCCAAACAAAATCAAGACCCAATCATCCAAAGGCAGGCGTCCAGTCTGGTGGACCCCAGCCATAAATAAACTGTACAACAGAAGGAGGAAGCTACTACATGACAGAGCAAAATCCCTAAAAGGGAAGGCATCTCTGATCAGTACTAGCAAAAAATTATGATCCCCTCATAAAATCATCCAAGGCCAGCTTCGAGAGAAAAATTGCACAGGACACTAAAGACAACCATAAGGCTTTTTTCAGTTATGTTAGGAACCTGGGATGCAACTCCCAGACTTGTTCTGAGTTGATTCTAAATGACAAAAAATACACTGAACCCACAGACATCGCCAATATCCTGGCAGACAGGTTCAGTGCAAACTTCTCCACCCTCCCCCAAAGAGCAAGTATCTATCCCAGCAGAGTGCAGCCTCCCAAACATCTCTGATGCTCAGGTGAAGGCCGCCTCTCCAAATCAAAAAACACTGCTTGCATGGGAACACATGGCATCACGGGCTGCCACCTACATGAACTCCAAGAAGAACTAATCCCTCAAGTAAAACTGCTGTACAATCTCAGCCTCACTACAGGATATGTGCCCAAAGAATGGCGTACAGCAACAGTGGTCCCACTCCACAAAGGTGGCACCTCTGCGGACCCTGGAAACTATCGCCCCATAAGCCTGACTAGCCTAGTATGCAAGGCTATGGAGAGGATCATCATGGAACTCATAAACAAAGACACTGGGGACCTACAGACACTAGCTCCTACCCAATTTGGCTTTGTCAAGGGCAGATCCTGCCTTTTGAACCTGGTTGACTTCTTCAAAACAGTCACCAAGGCCATAGATGAAGGAAAGGTAGTCCACACAGCCTATCTGGACCTCGCAAAGGCACTTGACACAATACCCCACTCGGGCATCATAGATAAGCTATCCAGCCTAAATACAAACCCCTATGTCACAAGATGGGTCGCAAACTGGCTCAAAGACAGAACCCACAGAGTCAGAGTTGCTGGAGCCATGTCAGATTCGAAACAGGTCACAAGTGGCATCCCACAAGGTTCTGTCCTGGGACCTCTCTTGTTTGGTATTTACTTTTCTGAGGTACAGGCCAACGTGGGAGGACTATGGCTCACCAAGTTTGCAGATGACTGCAAACTGGGCGCCATAATCGACTCTCCAGCTGACACAAACATCCTTCAAAAAGGTCTCGCAGAGATGGATAATTGGTGCCAGAGCCATGGTCTAAAGCTAAATGCCAAAAAGTGTATAGTCATACCCTTTGGCAAAAACAATGTGCCCACAAATTACCACATAGGTGGTAACCCATTAAGTACAGAGAAAGTAATTAGGATCTGGGGACCCAAGTTGATAGCAATCTCTCCTTTGACAACCACATTGCCAAAGTGGTTAGAAAGACCTTCTACATAGCCCACCTCATCATGAAAGGATTCACATCTAGATCAAGAGAGGTAATCGCGTTCTTTATTCATCCCTCATCAGGCCCATCATAGAATACAATGCCCCCTTTGGGATGTACCTTACCCGACACCTGCAGCAATTAGAAAGACCCCAAAAGTACCGCACCAGGAGGATCAAGGGACTCAAACAGATGCCATATGCTGCTCGGTTAAAAAAACTCCAGCTCTACTCAGTTGCATACCGCCTACTTCGAGGCGATCTATGCCTGAGATATAAAGCTATGTCCAACCCAGAATTAATGGACATGCTCCACCTCAGTAAATCTAAATCCCTTAGAGCCACGCACTCGAGGGACTTGAACCTCAGCACAGAAATAAATAGAACATGCTGGAGGGACAGATTCATAACCCAGAGGCTCTCTTCACTCTGGAATAGAATTCCAATTCATGTTAGGCAGAGCACCTCACTGACTCTCTTCAAGAAGAATCTTGATGAGTGGATGGGGGAATCGTAGGTTTGCCCTGGGGATTATTTCCGTGTCACTATTAGACAGAGGCACAGTAAACTAAACTTTAAAAAGGGCACAGTATACTCAAATCAAGGGGTGGCGTAAGCCAAACACAATCAGGCTAGGCTTATAAATGCCCCAGGGCAGATAGCCTAGTATGAAACTATGAACCTATGAACCTAATTCAGTTCCAGCAATACTACTCTCCTTTGCTTACTGATGTATCATCTCTCCATTCTGGTTGCCTAGATCGGGAGATGATCACCGAGACAGTCAGACATTGTACCTGTGGCAGTGTATTTGTCAGGGTCTGATACTAGGATTGAGTCTAATAAGGAATTTGATGTCTTGCTATGATGTGTGGGGCTATTAATTAGTTGCGTGAAGCCATATAAGTTCATGCTAGATGTAAGGGAGTTAGAGTTTATGTCCAGCCAATTAAAATTTACATCACCTAATAATACTTTTCTTATGGAAATGTTATGGATATCCAATGCAGGATATCTTCCAGTATAGCTGTATTATCACCAGGAGGGATATAGAGCACAGTAATACATATTTGTTTATAATTGTTTATTTTGAGGAAAGCTCTTCAGAACTGAATTTTGGTATTGGTTTGCTGTAAGGGGGAATGTGGTAGTTGTTGGGAAACATTAATGCAATACCACCACATTTCCTCTTTATGTGATCATTATGGACAATATTATAGGCAGGAGGTTTAATTTCAGAGTTGTTTTTATGCTGGGCTTAAGCCAAGTTGCAGTTACAGGGAGAATATCAGGCTTATGTTGGGTAATCCAGGCATGTAGGTTATTAATTTTATTTATTATGCTTCTAATATTTATGGCACCAAAAGTTAGATTACCAGAGTTGTGGGCTGACTATTATAAGGTTAGAGTAGTGTGTGGAACAGAATTGTGATGTTCACTGTGATAGGTGGGGCCAGGATTAGGACGAATGTCTCCTCCTAGAAGGATTTTAGTATAATGGAGAATTACTGATAATTGTTTTTGGAGAGTATTTTTCCACTTAATTTTGTTTTGGTTTGGATTGAAATGGAGTTAATCAGCCTATATTTGGGGTAAAGATACGGGGCATCCTTAAATAGGTTTGGTGTGATGTATGGGCAGTGTAGGGAGGAAGTACGAATAGGCGGTTGTGACAGAGTTGGAGAGATGTTGACCACTATAAGAGCGTCATGGAAGGATGAGAGATATCCCAGTAGCTGAAGAAGATTAGAGAATAAGCTGAAGAGGTACCATTATTAAGTAAAGGGATTGTAAGTTACAGTTGGCAGATAGTAGGGAAGTAGGGATCAAAAAGGAGAAAGAAGTTGTAGGGCCGAAGAATATTAATGTCCTAAAATATAAATATATTTAGGATATGGGATATATATATATATATATATATATATATATATATATATATATATCATAGGATACGTATTTATTTGCATTTTGTTTACCAGAAAGGTCCACTGGGCCAAAAATAACCCATTTACAGTGGAGGCCCAGGGAGAAAAGCTACCAGAAATTTACAGTTTGAATTACAAAGTTGAATTACAAAGAGAAAATATGTACAAAATATAAAGAAAATCCAATGAGAGAAATGTACAGTAGTATAATCTGAAACAATAGTATAAAGATCTACAAAGTGTGCTGTCTCTATAATCTCTACCTACAGTAGTGTTATCTCACACAAAAACGCAAAAAATAAGGTTGATAAGAAATAGCGTGGCATAGACTTTCTAAGGGGGCTTGGAGCAGGTACACTTTCAGCTTGAGGATAGGTGGTTGTGAATGGAAGTCATGAAAGAGGTGGAATTTTGAGTTGTTATAACGAATAGGGGAAGAGCATTCCATTTCTTGGCTATTGAGCATGAATACAGACGATGGCCAAGTGGAACTGATTTTATATACACTGGGACTGATTTTATATATATATATATATATATATATATATATATATATATATATATATATATATATATATATATATATATATATATATATGGATTCACTTCATAATCTCAAAATACTGAAATCTCAAATTTCAGTTTTTCGAGACCATGAAATCGAATCCACACAACACCGAAACAGCAAAACCACTAAGCCCAAAACCCCAAAATTCAAAACACTTAAAACACAGCACACACCAGACCACACATATACCACAACACCCACACCACAACATAAACAAACAAAACAACACACATGCTCAAACTTACAACACAAATAAGAAGGGGGTCAAGCCTCCCTGCGCCCCCACCCCCCTACTTATATATACTAACTCCGAGATCGCACAAACAGTAAACAAAAGCAAACATACACACACACATATATCCTACAGTCCCTCACACACACACATCACAAATATCAGCACACTCACATACACTCAAACTCCCACCCAAAACCCTTACAAAACACCCACTTACCTGATATAACACTTAAATCCATACACAGCACCGCACACCATCCACATACAATCCCGGACATAATGTAGCGTAAAGTTATAACCATGAATTCGAGATATTCGAATTCGTGATTATGCACTTTTGTTATTTTCAAATTTTGACTTTATAGTCACAAGATACTGAAATTCGACATTTCAGTATTTCGAGATTATAAAGTGTTTCCATATATATATATATATATATATATATATGTGTGTGTGTGTGTGTGTGTGTGTGTGTGTGTGTATAAAATTATGCATAAAATCATTGCAGTCAATGAAAATAAAATACCTAAATACAACAGCCAGCACTATGAACAGTATTTCTGACATGACAAACAACATTTTCAACATATAGAGATCACAGAATCCATCATATGTGGATGTTTTCACCAAATGATAATAAAAGCTGTATGAATACACTCTTAGAAGTAACATTCCATTGTTTTCAGTCCAGAATGAAAAATATGCAAATTAATTCAATAAACACATTTGATATATCATGTAATCATGCATGCAAATATTTCCAAAATGTTTGTTTTCCTGCTTCTATTTGTGCATGTCTACCTTAGGCATTATTTTTTATTCCTTACATCTTCCTTCATTACTACTTTCTATTTTTTTCATCTCTAATTATACTTTCCTTGCTAAAGTCTGAAAAAATTATAAAGTAAATAAAAGAAGAAGGCAATCCTCAGCATAAATCCCTAATGATCTTGTGATGGCCCACGACTAGCCTAGTAATCAAGGAGACACAATCCTCACCACTGGCAACAGCGGGGGATGTACATTGGGAAGTTGACAGGTACACACACAGTATTTTCAGATGCAGTTCTATACATCAAGTGCAATTTCCCTTAAGAGCACACAGAGACCATAGTCAGTCCAGAGCTGGTTTCTCCCTCTTTCTCCAGATCCCAATAAGACTCCCCACTGGCACAGCTACAGAGTTGAGATTTCAGCTGAGTGGTCAAGACAAGACCTCCAATACTGGCTCTGTCCAACCAGTGCTTCATGTCCCTGCCCAACTAGCTGACACACACACACACACACACATACACACACACACACACACACACACACACACACACACACACACACACACACACACACACACCTGGGAAAAGCTGGCACAGGTTAACTAGCTATGCCCCCTTCTGCCCAAACTATAAGGCAGTTATCACTGCCACCAACCAACTCTTTATCAAATACTTTAAGGCCCTTAACAAAGGGTGTCTAATTTTACTGTGTAATGTTACTATCAATATGGTGGTGCTGCAGTAGCGTTGTCGCCTCACAGTTAGACATTGCCCATTCGATTCTCAGTTAGAGCGTCTGCTGTGTGGTGACATGCGTGAACGGGTGTTCCTTCGTTGAAGGTTGTGCAGTAGGCCCGGCAAGCCAGCACGTAAAACTCTACTGCCAATTATTAGAGGACTGGAGTTCCACTGTGGCGACCCCTAACCGGGAAAAGCCGAAAGACACAAACAAATGTTACTATCAATACAAATGGTAGTTTGACCAAGAGCAAGTCTATTAGGAGTGGCCTACACAGTGTCACCAAATAAATATACAAGTACACTCAGAACTTAAATATGTCTAGCTAGATCAGCCACAATGAAATGTTTAAATATATTTAATAATAAATAATAAAAAACAAGAAAATACTCGTAATATATTTACAGTGATATCAGAGTTCAAAATCACAGGAAATATTTAAAACAACATTGCAGGACAGTCTTAAGTAAATAAAGAAAAATAGCTAAAATTAAGCTTTGCTATATTCCTGATTGTATCTAAGTAAAATTATTATACCCTAGTACACGTGCTTATTGAGAGCAGCATGGCAGATGTGGTGAATGGATCTTCTAGCTGATGTTGTCAGGTCAAAGACAGAATACAGAATGTGGAATCCCTCACAGAGAGTTCTTAAATTAATATCTCAAATATTACTGCTGGGATAGCTTGCAGAATGACATCATCATTTCTTGTCATCTGACTCTATCCCAGGTAAAACCACCACTGCTGAAAGCTAGCAGTATTTAGCATCTACTAGTGAAAATACATACACAAAGGTTTTCTGCTCAGATCTTTGCAGGCCATGGAAGTCATAAAGCAATAAAACACTTCCAAGACAATACAGCAAACTTCTCAGCACATTGTGTCTGTTACTGCATTGAAACTGAAAGATAACATCTTTTTTATTCCATGGCAATAAAGTAATTTAATTTCAGCTATTTTTCTGAGGTTAACCTTCTGTGTCGCAGTTGCCACTGTTAACATATATGCATTTAAACAGTTACAATAGTATATGTACATTTCTGTTCTTTTCCAGTAGGTTACACTGTGTTTACACTGTTAAGCTCAGTACTTTACAAATCCTTTTCAACACACACAGGTTTGATATCCACCTGTCATACAGTTCTAATACATTTGTAGCACAAGTATCTTATATGAATCATGTTGATATTCACAAATAACATACATTTATTTACTAAATTCCAGATAACAGTACTGGCAGTATCTCCATTTGTCACAGATACCACACTAAGACTCAGAGAAAAAATTGACTTGTAATACAAAAATAAAAAAAAAATCACTAAACAGGTTCCAGTTTAGTCTTTTTCATAATGTGCTATACAACATCTGCTAAAGTCAAACTACATGGCCAGAAATATGATGTGCATGCAAAGTGCACCGGTTGTGCATCTGACAGTCATTAACCCTAGGAAGACAGAACATTATTATTATAGTAATAAATTATACTTATTATTATTACACTCACTGGGGGGAATTTAATAAAGCCTACATGGTCTTTTTATCATGTGGGCATCATGCCATGCTGCTTACATGAAAGCAAGCATGTTTGCGATCTAGTAAGCACTGCTGGGTGGCACGGATGCATGCACCAACACATGCAAATGAGGCAGGTAGAGCAATCTAAAAAGCAGAAAGGTAGCTCTGCATACCCCGTGTCAGTGTCCATAGTGTACACAGAAAATTTTTGTGTACAGAAATGTAGACAGATAAAAAGGGCTGTAAAATGTAGCTAGATGATCAGAAATGGCACAGATATCAGTGAAAATATCCTCTGTGTGTCTCAAAAGTTACAGAAAATATGTTAAAATAATTTTTTTAATAATCTGGGCATGTTTGCAGGGCATGCTGCAGTGTGCAAACATACCTTAAAAATAAATAAAAAAGGTGGAAATAAAATTTATGAAACAGAAATGTATTACAGGACCCTGTGTGGAGTATCTACAATGATGCATTGGTGCTGTTGCTTATGTGGTAGGACTTGGAAGTGCGTAGTTTCCAGGTTGTGAGCTCGGATCTCTATGCAAATGAGGTGGAGTTACAGAATAGCATAATGGAGTAATTGTGTCCGCATATCCCCTCCAAGTAGGTGGAGAACCATGTTGGTGTCCACACAGGAGGTAGTCGACATCAGGAGAGAGTGTTTCCAATAACTACTAAGCTGATTGGAGCTTAGCTGTGCTTATTTGCAAGGTACACTACCATGCTGAGTGTGGAAGTCAGGGGGGGTGTGTACTGACTTCTAAGCTTTGTTTACATACGGGGTGTGTGTTTCTGCATGTTTGCATGGTGCGCCTCTGTGCTGAGCATGGAAGTCTGGGGGGCTGTGTCCACTAACTGCTAGGCTTTGTTTACCTATGAGGAGCGAGTTTGCATGGTGCGCCGCAGTGCTGAGAGTATCTAAAAGGCAATGATGTATTAATTAGTTTTGATCCTTGTGTAACAAGTACCTACAGCAAAGCCCAATAAAGGTTGCATACACCCTACAATCTAATTTCTCCTCCAAACTCTGCACCAGTAGAGTACAGACGTGGGAATTTTAACTGAAAGAATGCTAGGGGCTGCTGCAGGTCTGCTACATCTGCATGTGCTAGATGCTGAAGTCAGTGCTGCTGGTGCTGCTGACAATAGGCCTAGGCTGAGAAGGAAAAGAGTGTTCAGGCCCAGGGTAACCTAACAGGAGCTACATGAGCTGAGGATTGTAGAGTGTTACAGGGTGGACAGGGACATACTACAAGAACTCACTGACCTCTGCCACCCTCAACTCAGACCCAGAGACAACAGAGGGGAACCCATCCCAGTGGAAACAAAGGTATGTGTAGCCCTTAGGATAATAGCCACAGGTACCTTCCAAAGACCAACTGGGGACATGATGGGGTCTTACAGATGTCAGCATCCAGGGTACTCCACTTCCTGGATGCCATGCTGCCACATGCCAGTAAGCACATTTCTTTTCCCCTCACCCCTGAAGCAAGGGCCAGCAATATGCAAAACTTCTACAATGTAGCACACTACCCTGAGGTACTGGGTGCCATAGATTGCACTCATGTGTACATCAAGGCACCATCTGGTGAGGATGGTAGAATCTACATCAACCGCACGGGGTATCATGCCATCAAGTGCCAGGTTGTGTGCAATGCCCAGGGCATTATCATGAATGTGTGTGCTGGCAGCCCATGCAGTTATCACTACTCCTATATCTGGCATGCATTACAGTTGTACCAGATGTTTGCTGGAGAGGGAACATCCCACATGGCCATTTAGTGGGGAATGCTGCCTACGCACTGGAAACATGGATGATGACACCCATCAGAAATGCACACACACCCACAGAAGAATGCCATAATGAGGTGCACACACAAATTAGAAACATCATAGAGATTGTGTTTGGGCAGCTAAAGTCACGATCCAACCACATGTGCACATATGTTCACAGTATGTGCCATGCTACAAAATACAATCCTGTGGAAACAGCTGCAGCAGGATCAGCAAAGAGAAGGGATAAACAGCTTCCACCAGTGCCTAGGTCACCAAGGCCACACTCACAGGAGGACTTGGAGGAGTCACCTGATGATGTCCCTGTAGACAGACATAGGTGTGCCCAGTATGCCCTGGCATTGGCTAAGAGACAACGCATAGCACATTCACTGGCACCCTGGCCTTAGGGACTGACACTTTACTCCTACTCACATACATATATTAAAATAGCTGATGCCAGGCAACCAACACAACCTGTACCGATTCATGTATTGGCTGTGTACTGCTTGCATCGCACAGAGTCAGCCCTGAACTACAAGTCTGTCAACTGCTGCATTTGCAAGGTAAGTCTCTAACCTACACACTAATTGTAAAGATTACTATAATATGGTATTGTATATATGGATCTGCTGCTGTTATGCAAGAAAATATAGTGGGCTATTTGGACAGATGTAACATCCAGATGGGACTACCGATACCCAGTCCGATAATATGGCTCCTTAATATTCACTAGGGCTCATGGCTGGAATATTCACATTAGGCAAGGGAGATGTTAAACAGTGGGCATACTACTGTATCTCCCAGCAGATCATGTGCTGTTGTTCCCCCACCTCCATCACAGCAGTGCATCCATACAAGTGCTGTAACAGAAAATCAGCTATGGTATATCAGTGGACCAGGTAATCTCAGGGCTATAACATGCATATTGCTCACACATTGTATGTTTTTCTTCAAGCAGGATAACAATGTACATATTTATGCTACTGATTGGATGATGAATGACTCCTCTCTGTCTGGCAACCTGAGTGGCTCAGTAGACTAGGGGAACTAGTATGGGTGATGGTATTGATGGTTCTATTCTGGAATTACTCACATCTTTTGCATGTGATGTAGTACTGTATTGGTGTTTTCACGGACTGTCAAACCTTTCAACTTCTTAGTGCAAGAAATCTGGACAAAGACAGAAAGATTGGGGGTACAAAGGCCCAAACATAGGGGCAGATTTTAAATACTGTTCCCATAAACCTAGAAAGTTGCTGAAATTGAAGGTGCTGCATTATTACATATTTTCTGAAGGATATAAAGTCTGAAATACAAATATTTGTCTGTATTTAGTATAAAGTAGTGATGTCAATATTTAATAATTCACCAGATGACCACAAACATATGAGGCAAAATTCTGGACATTGTGAGAAAATTAGGACAGTTGAGGGGTATGCAGACTGCCAGTCTGTTGGAAGTGTAACATTGCAAACCTCAGTCACATATTAAGTACAGCTGACAGCTGGAGAATGCCATGGACAGTTTGAGTGAAGTGCAGTACTGCAGAAACAGGAGCAGATGTTAATGTCTATAACACACAAAATTCCAGACTGGAGTACAGGTATGCCTGGCCTGGAGTCACTTTATAAGTACTGACTGTCCCACTGGGCATGCCCAGACAGTTAAAAATAAGCACAATTCTGTTGTCCCTTCATCAAAATGACCTGTTATGTATGAATGTCTACATATACAGACATATATGTATACATATCTGTCTGCCACTATCTCTGTCTCACATGCATAGTATATCTATGGCTATGTAGCATCAAATAGATACATACCAATATCTATGCAGCTATATATATATTAAAATAATACATATACTCCCCCATATATCTGCATAACACATATACATATCATACACGCACAGTTACATTTATATATACATCCCTGTTATATAGATAAATATGTGTGGGGATGTCTGTATTGTCCTACATACCCTAATAATGGTGAGTAATCTGCACTATCACACATCCATATTGTTGCTCAAAAGATCCAAACTAAGGGCGCAACAGTACATAATCCACATACCTACAGCCCCAGTGCCTGCTGGATGACAGACACAGATCAGCAGGTGGTGTGATATATAATGTTGTCAATGCACGCACGGACAGGGCACATTGTCCCTGCCCACAGGTATGCCTGTGTAACTGCAAGCAGCCACATATGGCCATACTGGTAACTGTACACACATAGCTAAGATAAAAACAGTTGTCTCACAGCTGGGATACTAGATGCAGATAACAGTATGAAGCAATATCACTCTGCAGGCCACTGATGCTGTGCAACACAAGCCTAGTTTGTGTAATGCACAAGTACTGTGCCTGCAATCACCTATACAAGAGACTTAATCTGTGGCGCTCGTGATAAGTACTGTGATTTGTAGTGTATAAGACTAGATATGTAGGGGTTCTAATATCACTCCATCACACTTGGTGTGTGTGTGTGTGTGTGTGTGTGTGTGTGTGTGTGTGTGTGTGTGTGTATATATATGTATATCCATATAGCATAACCTTGGCAAGCTAGACATAGGTAGGGTTTTGCAGTGTTTTATTGGTAACGGGTGATGTGGCTCCCCAAAGAACTGACCACAACAAGGCCTGCTTATATCATCAAGCATAATATGTCCTAAATTTATAGTACTAGCAGACATGAGGTGTGCTGTGTGCAGCACGTACTATGATCTGTAGTGTGTACCATTACATAGGTAAGTGTTCACATCTACATGCAGCCAACTTGCAATACATGTGTGCCTTGGCATGTCCTGTATGACGTGATTGGAAATGGTGCTAGCCTCAGTGTAGCCATGTTTGTGTGTGAGCCTGTTAGAGCATTGTACATCATGTTATGGAACCATAGGATGTTTGAACTGTACTAGAACAATGGCCATATAGCCCTCATGATCATAGACATCATCATACCTGTAGTTACAGGATCAGCACATATTGCCCCAGTCCAAGAGGAATACAGGCAGATGCCCTGTGTTGAGATGACAGTCACCCAGCCATTCATACAGATGGCATGTGCTGAGGTGCACTGAGGTGCTCTGTGTGCCATTAGGCAGGGTTCTGTTCCAAGGGTGTATTTCAGTCTGAAACACAAAACTCTCCCACAAGCATGTAGTACTAACATCACAAACTAGGTTAATGGCCTTACAGTGAGTCATCCATCTACTATGCTATACAGCCAATACAGTATCACACAACATAAGGTACACAAGTGTAGGTAGTGCACTCATGACAAATGCCAGTATACAGTATCTGTCGGTAACCACTGCAAGTGGCATGTTGAACCAACACTACATTACACAAGTACATGTTAACTAATATAGTCACCCTGTGCATCAGACACACAGCTTCATTTTCCCACATTGATGGCAAAGATGACAGGGATGTGGCACAGGTATCACATGCACAGGGTGTTGTGTGGGAGTGCAGGAGGCCTAGCCTGGCCCAAATGGTAGACAGCATGTGTGTGAATCAGGAGGGGAGCAGTAAGATGGACCATGGAGAGGTGCTGTGTTTGTCTGTAGGTGACCTACATTTGACAGTGGTGTGTGAGTGTGTGCATGTACACAATCAAGCTCAGTGCTAGCCCTACAACATGTGTATATTGCACAGCTCTGGACTGTACATGGTAGAGTTGACAGTTCACCATCAATGGCCCTGAACATGGGAACTGGGTCTACCAGGAGTTAGACTGGCACCTCTGTCCGCAAGGTCAGAGCTAGTGCTAGTAGCTGACAGTGACTGCTATCTGCTTGGACCATGTCCCCCATGGAACTGCCCAGGACCATGAGCCCATGGCCTGCCATGTCATGGTGTGGATAGCACACTCCCCTCTGTAGTGCTGGATGTTCTGCCACTATGGCAGCATAAGTGTGCATGGCCATATGGACTATCAGCAGATGGGGTTGCTGTCCTAAATCCACTGGTCTGATGCTCAAATTCAACCACACATTCCAGCACAGACAATATGTAGTCCAAGACAGGCACTGTCTCAGCCCACTATCTATCCACTGCATCAGTGAACCAATCCAGGATGTCCACAATGTGGTGGAGGCAGTCAGGGATGTCAAGCCTGTGCAGTATCCATAACCCTAAGCATACATCTGGTGTTTCATTTAGAATGTGACTGTGCCTCCATGATAGCCCAAAACATGCGCCTAGTGACCCATGATGTTACATCTGCAATAGGTGGTGGACAGACAACAGGCCTCCTACAAGCACCCCTGTCAATCTGCCTGTGTGGGACCTCACCAGCTCTCTGGCTATGGCCAGTGTCTACACTGATCGGAGCCATAGTTGCCACACTTTCCTGTTCAATGTCCCCACTCTCTAACTGTCCAATATCTAGAGCCTCTGGGGACAGGGTATGTGTGGGCATACAGACTGTGTGTGGTGACAATGGGGGCAGAAGTGGGTTTCTACCTCTGGGACAGATTCAGCCCCCTACACCCGCACCTGTGCCTCACTGTGGCCACCATCATCATCATCAGAGTCCAGACGCTGACTTCAGATTGAGTAGGGGACAAACACCATCCCCCATGGTCACCTGCAATAAGAAAGAAAAAAGCAGCTCATTAATACCTGTACTACCTGTACTACCTGCACTACCTGTAATACCTGCACTACCTGTAATACCTGTACTACCTGTACTACCTGCACTACCTGTACTACCTGCACTACCTGTAATACCTGCACTACCTGTAATACCTGTACTAACTGTACTACCTGTACTACCTGTACTACCTGCACTACCTGTACTACCTCCACTACCTGTAATACCTGTACTACCTGTACTACCTGCACTACCTGTACTACCTGCACTACCTGTAATACCTGTACTACTGTGTATGAAAAGCTTCAAAGACTCATAACAACAAAGACCCACAACTGGATTAGTGGTCAAACAACTTTCTTCTCCACTTTTGTCCACAAAACACTTCCTCAGAACAAAAAACAAATTCAACTCGGGACCTTCATAACAATCACTTGAAGCAAATCAAGTAAAACATGACCAGTAATATTTACCTTTAATTAATCAGTCACAATACTTGAAAAAACAACACAAAAACCCAGTACACCTCTCTTAACAAATATATAGAAATGCACATTTCACTGCCTAATGTACTTACCTTCAACCTGTTGTATTTTAAAAGGCATTTAGATTCCTTGCCTCATTTAAACCAGGTGCCTAATCTGCTCTTAACTGTGAGAGACAAAGTGTATTTGTTTACTGAACTACAGTCCTATGACTTCCCCTTCTAGAAACCTTAGGTACCTGATCCTGACTGGAATTTAAAAACATCCTATGCTGTTTCCATACACAATTATGTTTACATATGGCATTATTCTGGCCCTTAACCGTACTAGAATATAATTGTTCCTTAACAAAGCAAGTGTCATGCTTACCAGGAGCAGGACCAAAGCCTTGGGCAATACCTGATGGACCAGTGAAAAGTTGAGGGTAAAGTAATGTCAGTACCACCACATGTTGCAGCACAACAAGGTAATACGTCCATATATCTCACATTTACAGTAGCTCCTGTGTTACTTGTTGTATTGGTCACAATCTGAGTATGAGTGTATAACTGAGGTTAACCCCCCCCAAAGAAAAAAGATCTGACACCCACATAAAAATATCTACAGCCTGACACACTGACTGCTACAGTATTACACTGCTGATCATTGTAAGCTTACCTGCACGCTCCTCAGTTGTGGAAACTATGGCACCCACCTCCACGACGTATGGTGTGATGGATACCTGGGAGCTGTTATGTGTGCCTAGGTACACCAGGAATTCCTCAATGACCAAGAGTGGTTGTTCCATTGCAGGCTGTCCACTGGTGACAGCACGATCCCTGGCTACATCTGCTGCCCTTCGTCATACAGCATTTATCATGTCAGTTGTGCAGTGTCAAACCTGCTCACATGCCCTGCCCTGCTGGCCCAAGCCATTCACATCACAGACAAGGTCTGCCCACAATGCAGCCCACTGTTCCTTGCTTTGTCTCCCATGGACAGTAGAATGTGATGATGTTGCCTTAGTGCTTGCAGTATAATTTCATTCTCCTCATTCAAGAAGAGTGCATGGTGTCTATGGTACATAATTGCTGAAAGACAACAAAAGGGAAACACATTACAGGATCACATATATGGATGTACAGAAACAGTGAGGCCAAAATGGCTGGCACTAACCACTCCTGCTCACATATCATACTCCACAGTGTGCAAACAAAGTGTGTGGACACAACTGAGATAGTAGCAATAGTCAGGTATTCCCGTGTGTAATATGATAGCTACTGCTGTATTATCATACACCCAACACTCAGATCTACCGAAGTGCGTCCCCTATGGGCAATCCCTTGATAATATGTCATACAAACAATGCCACATGAACAGCAGTGTGCTATTACAACCACTATAAAGGAACAGTCCAATGACACCAGTGTGCCACAATGAAAAAAGACAATGCATCCTTGATGTTTTATACTTCTGTGTAGGTGTAAGATAGCAGGTCACTGACATGTCATTATCACAGGTCTAAGGCAGGCTTAATGCTATAATCACTATTCTCTGTAAGCGTATTCACCCATCTATAGCCTGTTGTACACAAAAACATTTACATACCTGATGGAGGGCAGTACTCCTCTGTTGATATGTGGTGATAGCATAGTTGTCACAATGGCATGCTCTCTGTGAGGAAGGTCTCATACAGAATGGTTCCCCATAGCCACCAGCTTGCCTTTTATACATGCTTCCCAGCAGCAGGTGATTACCCCCTAAATATGTGGTTCTGAAATGCTAATTGCAGCCAAAACAGCTGATTTTCATTATTGTCAGCTAGTGGTATGCAACTACTATAGAATATATGAGGCCTTCATGTAGATTAGGGCCCCTTTCTGATATATTGTGCTAGACATTACTGGGGTGAGGAGACTACATCATTGCAGAGAGTACGTCTGCAGCAGACACCTTTACATAGAGATGTGTGCTACAAGCTAAAGCTACTGCTGCAGGTAATAGACATATGCAGAGAGTGTGAAAACTTTGGAGGACAACAAGCTATAGAAGTAACTGTGTGAGCTGTGTCAGCCTTGTTGTACAGCCAGGTCCAGAGTGAGAGTAGCCTCTACACTCCAATGAAGGCATGTGTTTAAGGTCAGTATGTTAGGCAGTGGTATCGATAACTGAGTATTAGGCAACATGTTTGGTGTGTCCTTGAGCAAGATGGGGTGTGTGTGTGTGTGTGTGTGTGTGTGTGTGTGTGTGTGTGTGTGTGTGTGTGTGTGTGTGTGTGTGTGTGTGTGTGTGTGTGTGGGTATGTGTGTGAATATGTCCACCATTTGGTCATCTGCCAGGCCATGTATTACAGTCTGGTAGTAATTTGCTGCATGTGTAAGGGAAGTCCTTGTTACAAGCAGGGACATCAAATGTGTATGTTCGTTGTGCAGATGTATTAATCTGTACTGTGACTCTGAAAGGATTGTGTGGTGCACTCTGAAATTAGTGGCCATCATTTGCAGTACCTGAGTTGACATTCTCTGTGAATACATATTACTGTATGATGTGACAATTAATGCACATATCTATATGGCTACATGAAGTGTGTTCCTACCTGCAGACCTGTGACTTCCATCATTTAAAAGCAGCCAATTAATTTGATATGCATTGTGGGAATAAACAGTGCATGACTCTGTCATTAATTGCTGGCTTCACAATACTGAAAATTCAGGGCTACACACAACTGGATTTGAACCCAGGACTGTGTGTGGCAAATTTTACTGTTTATGAGGCATTTAACAGATTGAGTTACTGAGTCACAGCTGCAGCAGGTGTATTTGCAAGACATATGTGCACACCTACTGGCTGTGACAATCATGTTCTACATCCATCAGTATGTGCAAGGCTTAATATGGATGTATTTCTGCAGCAAGGTCCCAGATGCACATGTAATTTACCTTTAATGCCTTAGCAGGTATCTTTTTACATGTTGCTGATAAAAGGGCACATGTACCTACTATCAGAGGCCTCATTTACACCCATTATTATGTCTTTGGCTTTGTAATGGTATACTATTGCACCAGAGTCCCAGGAACACTCCTATGTTTTTCATTAAGTTTTATTCAAGTTTGCGTGGCATGGCTCACCACTCAGCTACACTGAAATGCCTTTAATGACTGTAACTGGCAATTACTATGTTTTTTTAAAACACCTATTTTAAGTAAGAGTTGCGTGACATGGCAGATTAATGCACTGGTCTGCAGGTGCGATGGTCTTGGGTTTGAAAAGGACAGGTGTTTATTTTGTAAATGTGTAATAGAATTTTTAAGGACACATATAATCAGTATAGCTCTATTTACACTAGCTTAGCGAAGCTGCACACCACAGTATGCCACACAGCATCACGCTAAAAAATATAAAGAAAAGAAAAATGGGGAGATAGAAAAGTGGTGAAATGGGGTGCAAACAGAGGGGGAAACACAGTGGAAGGCAGGAAGGGTGTAGGAAAGAACTATAGCTGTCCATTTCTTGTACAGCAGCAACTGTGCACTTTGACAGAATATGTACTTGGATTTGAACTCTCGCCCACAGAGAAAGGAGTGAGGGCAACATAACTGCAGTGTCAAGCTAATTGGACCAAATTACTTGTGTCCAGTGGACACGTGGGAGAAATTGAGAGCTATGTATGGGGCAATATTTTTTTGGGGACAGGTGCCCATTTTGTTTTGAAGGTATGAGTGGAATGTTGGGGAAGGGACATAGATACATGTGGGGGAGGTAAGTTGGGTAGGTGAGGATGCATTTGCAGAGAGACAAGACAGCAAACAGGGGCAGTATGACACATGAGGGAGGCAAACACCTTGGAGAGGGAGGGTGTTGCAGAATTCAAGTCCCATGTGCCTCCAGATGGCAGCAGCATGACTCACATCCCCACCCATGGAACTGTCGGCCCTGCTCCTTCACTGCCCCGAGGGTGACAGTGCTGGAGGCTAGGCACCAGGGTGAGGCTGCCCCACCAGGTTGGCCAGCATGTCCTGAATCCAGCGCAGGCAGCGGTCAAACCCACGGTAGAGTATCCTGTGCACCAAGACTGGCCGCCCATCGCAGATAACAACATTCCCTCCACCATCATTCCCAGAGAGGGACTGGTCCATCCCTTGTGGGGCAGTACTACCCAATGCTGCAGGTAGTGCAGGGGCAGCACAGGGGCACCACCGGGCTGGGTTCCAGACATGCTGGGACCTGGTGCCATGGCTGGTTGAAGCAAGGTAGGGGGGTCAGCCAGAACAGGCCTACCTTGATGTGCTGCGTTAAATGAGGTATAGCAATATGTTAAGGTTAACCAAACCATTGTTAGTATTAACAGAATGGAACATCATTTTAATTCATACAAACACATATTAATGTAGAGTATGTGTAACACAACAGTAAATAACATAACAGTATGGTAACAACATGCCAGTCAGAAGTAAGCCATAACGGCAAGAAAATCGTTTATCAAAGTATGTTAATATTGAATAAGACATAACAATATTACATCACATTTTGCAAAAATATAATTAAACAACATATGTTAATATTAAATCATAATAACAAAGAATAATAAATAAATAAAGATAAGGGATGGGGAGAGACAGAAAAACATTCCATTAGTGGCAATACAGATTATGTCCCTGAAAACACTGATAATAACTACTCTACAGGTGTGTCGTGTCAGTTTTGGTACAGTGACTACAATTCTCCTATAGCTGATGTAGTACATACATACCTCTCAAGCTGTTAGCATGGGTCAGTATGGGTCAAGCAATGACAAATGCAGGTACACAACTACAAAGAACACTTTCACATAATGTGGACTTATGTAACTACCAGGATGTTCTGTAAGCAGATTTGGTAATAAACATCATTCCCATTAGTCTTTCTCTGATAATCATGTGACAGATGGATAAGGCAGTTTTAATTACATTACAAGAAATCATGGCACTTGAGAGGCATGTTTGTGTACAGTGCATAGTGCAGACATGCAAGGAATGCAGCCATACTGCAAATAATCAGATTTATTTATGAATCAACAATGCTGGTGAACACTTTCTTGCTATTGATTTTAAAATTCTGTAAAATCTAAACACAATATCTGCTCAAAATATGGGCTACCTCACCCATATACCTTGTTCCTGGGGACAGAGAAAATATGAGTATTACGTGACTGATACTGAAACTTTAGTGCTACACACCACTATATTTGAAACCAGGACTGTGTGTGGAAAAATCTACTGTGTATAAGGCATTTAACAGACTGACCTACTGAGTCACTGCTGACTAGTGAGTCACTGATACTGGCCTAGAGATAAACTGGAACCATACGATGAGCTGAGCAATACAAGTTACAGGACATTCTTCTTGCATTCTAGAACTATTACAGTGTTATAATTGACTGCAGTGACTGTAGAACACACATGCATGGAATCCAACTGTACTGCAGATATTACTGCAGCTTTATTTTAGAGTCAGCAATATTGGTGAACACTTTTAATTGGTGTTGATTTGAATATTTGTGAAGTCCACACACAATATCTGCCCATAGAGTGGGCTACCTCACCCCTATACCTTTACTTTCTGAAGTAGGAGGAACAGAGAGCATTATGTGACTGCTATTGGCCTGAAGACAGGCTTGGACAGTACTATGAGTTAAGCAATACAGTTTACAGGACATTAGTTTTGCATTCTACAGCTATTACACTGTTACACATGACTGCAGCAACTTTACCATAGACAATCAATGCATACAGCTCTACTCCAATGGTTATGACAACACAATCCTGCTGTACACCATTTAACTTACTGTTATTGGTATTGTTTATTGCATTACAGTTGTTATTGTTCATTTATTGCACTACAGCTCTAATTGCCCATTTATTGCACTACAGCTGTACTTTGCCATTTATTGCACTAAAGTTTTCCTTGTGTATACTTTATTGCAGTAAATGCTTTACTCTTTCTTGCTTATTGCAGTACAGTTAGCATAATACAGCCAAACATACCACACTCACAGCACAACCTGGCCAGGCGCCTGGCATGGGACTCAACATTATGAGCCCTTTCAGCTGCAGCTGTTGGGAGAGAAGCACACCATTATGCATTCCAGGTTTGCAGATATTCAGCTTGCATATTGGTAAAACAGGAAAAATTACTTGCATATTTGTGGGTCATTCTCTGCTCTTGCTTATTGGAACCAGGTGTCCAAGGTTTCCCTCTTTTTTCTTTTCAGGTCATCATGATGGTGATGACACTGCTCACCTGTGCGGGGGATACCAGTAACAATGGTGAGGTCCCTGTCCAAATGGTTCCAGGCCTACACCTTACACCCCAAGCCCTGGAAACTGTCCTGCAGCAGCCAAAGTTCATGTTTTTTTACAAGGGGCCCAACCATGACCCTGGACTCCTGAATACCCCACTTATGCTCCCAAAAGTGAGCACCTTCACCAGCACCACCTGCCATATCAACAGTCAATTGAACTCTAATGAATGGTGCAGAATTCCTGCCTATTCTGCTTAATATAGACTGTTTTTTCACCCTTACACATCATTGAGCAACATTCAAAAAAGCACAGCATGGCTTAGCTGTGTGCAAACCAGCTAAGCAAGGCTGAGCAGTGCAAAACCTGCACAACTGTGGTTTTAGCAAAGTTTAGCACCATGCAAGCATTTGGTAGCTGTTAGCATGATTATGCAGTGCTTTGCATGGTTGAGTAAAGCTTAGCAGGGCACATCAGTGCCATATTTCATAATTTTGTTATAAAATTGTACATTAAATTACAAACATGTTCTGCCTGCTATGGACTTGAATGCAAGACCAACTACACATAAGGCCATAACTCTGCCTACTTAACTACTCGGTAACCAAGCCCAACAACAAAAAGTAACACAGCAAGAAGAAAAAACTCTGCTCCAAAGACACAAAATGGTATTTTAATAAACAAATGTAAGCACTTTAATTTCCAATGCTACAGAACCATCATTAGACAAACAGATATGCTACCTCGCATCTTTTAAATACCATAAAAATATCATTTCCTTAAGGGATGAACCTCACTTCCTTGAGGGGGTGGCGCCCAAGTGCAAGGCATGTTACACAACATCTTGTGAAACATCTCACTTTCTAAGAAAGGTGGTGCCAAAATGCAAGATACAAAGTTACAAAACATTTTGTTACCTTCATAAAATCCTAGTGCATTTTAAATACTAAACTTTAAAATAGGTTTGATTGATATGTACTCGTTAAGCCCTGGGGGGGGGGGTAGTGGCATTTAAGAGAACTTGCCAAGACCTTAGTGGAGAAAAGGGAACTGTATTGGCAAGTTCTCTTAAATGCCACTCCCCTCAGGGCTTAACGAGTACATATCAATCAAACCTATTTTAAAGTTTAGTATTCAAAATGCACTAGGATTTTATGAAGGTAACAAAATGTTTTGTAACTTTGTATCTTGCATTTTGGCTCCACCTTTCTTAGTAAGTGAGATGTTTCACAAGATGTTGTATAACATGCCTTGCACTTGGGCACCACTGCCTCAAGGAAGTGACGCTCATCCCTTAAGGAAGTGATGGTTTTATGGTCTTTAAAGGATGTGAGGTAGTGTATCTGTCTGATGATGTTTCTGTAGCACTTAAAACGAAAGCGCTTACATTTGTTTATTAAAATACCGTTTTGTGGCTTTGGAACAGGGCTTTTTTCTTCTTGCATTTAACTACTTGGATATTATGAAAAGTATTATACCTTCACATATACTACTAGACTACCTGTTAGCATTGATGAGCACCATGCCACGCCATGCAAACATGTGTAATCAAACCTATAAATAAATAATTACATCCAGTTTCTATTTTTAGATGTCTAACAGGTGTTGGCTATGCATGTAAAAGTGGTGCTTGTCTCTGTGATGCTCTATGCTGCACCGCACAAACAGCAATTACAAAAAAAATTACAACAAAAAAAAGTAATTAATTATGATAATTGATTACATTTGTTTTCTATTTTTACATGTGTAGCAGGTGTCAGCTGTCTATATGTAAGCATAGCTTGGCATTGCTGTGCAAACATGCAGAAAAATAATAAAAAAAGTAAAAATAAAACCATATAACTTATATATTACACATTTAACACAATTCACCACATTTCAACAGTGGCAGGGTGCATTACAAGGAGCTGCACCCTGTACATAACATCTGACAAAGCATCCACAACCACGGGTAGCCTCTACACAACTCCCTACACTGATTCAATATCCCTGTTCCTATGCTCTCACTAAAAGCAGCATGCCATCATTAACATGCATGGTGTGCTGCCAAGGGGGAACCGTGGCTGTGTACATGGATACATTCCATGTAAGCTCTAAATGGTGCCTACACAGAGTTTATTAAATCCTGGAGATTATTTTTTTCTGAAAACTACTGCCCTATATTTAACATTAGTTACTCTGAGTGTAACATAGAGATTACTACTAATATGTAAAAATGAAAAAGCAGCAAACGAAAGACCAGGAAGGAACCGGACCACAAAACTTATAAGCTTTTGTTCGTTTAACAAAACACCACAAACTTCATCAGAATAAATACAAAAACTTGAAACCACCCTTTACATACTTGCCCTGTGCAAAAAAATCATCCAATTTTGCACATGACAAGTATGTAAAGGGTGGTTTCAAGTTGTTGTATTTATTCTGATGAAGTTTGTGGTGTTTTGTTAAACGAACAAAAGCTTATAAGTTTTGTGGTCCGGTTCCGTCCTGGTCTTTCGTTTGCTGCTTTTTCATTTTTACTTTGTTCTTTGGAGTTGTTTAGCAGTTTTTCCTACTAATATGAGTATCTTTTCCCTAATATTTTTGTTGCTTCAAAGCTATAATATTTGCGTGCTCATTTAGCCCAAACGTTTGTGTCATTATCTACACTGTAAACTACTGTTCATCTAGTGATGATTGTATGTCTGTATGTATGTATTCATGTATTTATGTACGCAGGTATGCTCTTATGCATGCATGTATATATTTATGCATGTATATATTAAGTGTGTATGTATGTCTTTATAATGCATGTATGTATATTGATGTATGTGCGTATGTATTTATGTGTGTATGCATTTATTTAACTATTTGTTAACAAGGTAGGTGTATGGTCAGTCACCAGACCTTTTTTAGCTATGATCCAGGCTCCATGAAGGGTGCAAAATAAATCTATGCACAGTAACACAATGTAGAGTAAACCATCATAAGCAGGAGGCATTCATTTATTCATTTATTTTAATTCAGCTATATCTTTAAGTCTCCTTCAGCAGATCGCCGGCACATCTGTGCTTGCTAATACATTGGATCAGCTGTGGTATAATTGTTAAAAAATTATAACAAGGCAAAAAACAGCAAAAAGACATTGGATTAGTGGCTGTGTGAGTGGTTTGTATCTGTATATGACAGTGAATATGTTACGCAATCACTGTTTCAGCAATTCTGAACACTAAAAACATAGGCAAGGGTGTTGTTTAAGATTTAGTGTATTTCCCCCTTTCTGTTAATCTCAAGAATGCCCCTGAATCTAAGTTTACAATGTGTATGGATCACCATACACTGCCAAAATGTGGACTTACACATCACTCATCACTTCTTTAAATGCCTTCTAGTGGCAGTATTTTGTTTTTATTTACTGATTAACTTTTGTAAAAACTTCAAGCTGCTAGTAGTGTATTCAAGTTAGGAGCTTGGCTGTCTGTTTCATCTATCTTACTGCACATTACATTATTGCTGTATCACTAACAGTTACGTTGTAGATGACAGATTGCATCACAGTTACAATGTAGATGATAGACATTGTTTCACTGTCACTGATATCACAGTCCTGGTGAAATATGAAGACATTTGTACTAGATAAAGCAATTTTACATATGCCTATGCTAAGCACACTCTCTTCCAATAAATAACTCAGAATCTGAATGTGAGTTTGTCAGAGTTTGTGTGTGTGTGTGTGTGTGTGTGTGTGTGTGTGTGTGTGTGTGTGTGTGTGTGTGTGTGTGTGTGTGTGTGTGTGTGTGTTAACTATGATATGAGACAGTTATCGGTTTATAAAATTTAAATATCATTAATCTTTCTCTCTTCATAACTGGAAACCCCTGAAGTGTAAAAATATCGAGGTCCTTTTAAGATATGTACTACTTTACTATGAAGCTGTTAACATCTTAGTGCACTGCCTTGGCCCTTCATTCCATTCAAACTGTACTATGTGCATACGCACACATACTGAGTGCAATGAGGTTCTGCTTAGATATTTATGGCTGTCAACATTATGGGAAACTGCAGCCATTATTTAAGATAGTCAGGGTTGACTGACTGCTTTTCTGTACCACAAACCCATTTCTGGAGATGTTCATACAACATCTTGGCTGGACATTGCTTAGCATTAAGTCAGTTCATCTGGATCTCTAAACCTACCTGTCAAGCCAGTCCAGTTTCTTTCTATTCTTGGGGGGCTGCAACAGACTGGAAACACTCCAACGTCTTTTTGTCTCTGCTTTTGTTGTAGCGAACCTGTGTGTCATTTCCAAATAATGCTATGCTAGGTCATGTCTTGCCACCTGCCAGTGGAGAACCCTCATACAAGTCTTTTGAGTTCAGAACAAAACTGTTTGATTTCTGAGCTCTCACTCAATAAAAATTCTGCTTGATGTATACGATTATACCTTCTTATTCCTTTCAGAGGGTGATATAAGTTACAGAAACACTTCTGGCTTTACACTTCAAATGGCTATTGTGACTGTACAAAATTAACCAGCATTATTGAGAATATTTATTCTGTTTCTTTAATGAAATGTCAGCATTTACAGTTCAGCTTGCATTTCTTTATTACCTCAGAGACAATGTATGCATACATATTTCAACTAAGACAGAGTTCACACTCCATATATTTAACTGCTCATGCTGGCACTATAATTTGTGGCTACTCATGTCATGTTAGAAATTTCTGGAAACATTTTTTTCAGTTCATTAGATGGAGCAAACATTCATATTTGCACAGCTTTTTTTCTTTTCAGTGTATTGCATCATCTTAAATATTCACAAAGACTGCAGCTGAAATCTAGAATCAACTTTATCTCCCCTTCCTGAGAGATAGTGAATGATCCTTTAACTGCCAACATGATTTAAAAAAAAAAACTTCATATTTAGATTTGATTGTATGTATTTTAAGTAATGAATAGTGTGCAGATGTTAATGGATAGGATTAGTGTATGTGACTTTCTAAATGCCACAGAAGCTGTACCACTAAAGTAATTTCTTTATAAATGATGAGGTCTCAGTTGAGCCAGGGATGTTTTCTTTCCTTTTTTGTATGTATTCCAGACGTACACTCGTCAGACTGTTATGACTTCCATCTTTCTTTCACTTGGCCATACAGAAGACAAAGCGCTCTGTGCACAGTGCCAGTTTGGATTTTAATTAGTCTGATGGTGAAGCTCATAAACCCATCTGAATGACATTCCAGGTATCCGAGTTCAAATCCCAAATTAGCGTCTTCCTTCTTTTCATTTGCTTATATTCCGTGTTCCACAAATGCACATCAAATTCT
>NC_056751.1:741533276-741548276 GCF_019279795.1 Protopterus annectens | reverse complement strand
CATATAAAGCTATTACAGGAACACTGAACAGACCATTCCTCAATTACAGCTAACAGTCACCCCAATGTGATAAAACAGTATCCAGTACATCACTACTGACCATAAGGAGACACATACAGAGATGGGTACAAATGTTCATAGGTTCATAGGTTCATAGGTAAGTACTAGGCTATCTGCCCAAGGGCATTTATAAGCCTAGCCAGAATGTGTTGGCTTTCGCCACCCCCTTAGATTAGGTCTGTGTGCCTCTGTCCAACAGAGGCATCAGTTCCCTGTGCCACTGTCCAGCAGAGTCATTAGTTCCCTGCGCCACTGTCCAGCAGAGCCAGTGCAGTGATCCCCAGGGTAAATTTTCTGTTTCCCATCCACCCGTCAAGGTTTCTCTTGAAGAGTGTTAGTGAGGGGCTCTGCCTGATGTATATTGGAATCCTGTTCCAAAGCATGGGGAGTCTCTGGGATAGGATGTTGTAAATGAAGAAACCTCATTAATGAACCTCACGATGTCTGTTACCTTGCCCTGCAGTCTCAAGGTACATAATGGGATAAATAACATGAAGGTAACATTTTTCTGTTATTTATGATTATCAGTACACATTTATTAACTTCTTTTAGAATGTCTGGAAATGTTAAAATTAGCAATAAGAAAAGGTAACATGCTTTAAAAGGTGCCCCTTCTCCCAAAAGATGGTATAGTAAAGACAGGAGTGAAAATATTCAGTAAAATAAAATGTGCTTTTTAAGCATGTATTTTGATACTTTTCCTCACACTGTTTTTCATTCTTATGGGGGTGGAGAGAAAATTGACAAAAGACTCTAAATGCAGTGGTAGAAGGCAAAACATTACATTTTTGAATGAAAAATGTGTTCAAAGCATTACATTCTGTAGCCTTCTTCACATAGTGAAGAAAAAAGTTCCCTTGCATTTGCCCAGTCTTTAAGACTGCCTTCTATGACATAATTTCAGGACTGCTTTTAAGTTACAAATGTCAAGGCAGACAAAGGTATCTTAGCAGCTTTCTGGCCATTTACATCATTTCCTCAGTTCTTATGTAGAACTACTGGAACTGGTCCTAGATTCGAGGATAAGGACTCCCCAACAAACAGCATCCAGGAGGAGGCTTCAATACAAACCTCAAAAACTCCCAATGAGACCAAAGCATCTGCCAGTGTTAGAGGTTACCCAGAACTATTTGACATCTAGGCCTGTCATACGCTTTTAACTTATGGCAGTCACACCATCCTGAACAAGGATTGTTGTTCTCACCTCTACCTCATTCGTCCACCCTTTACAAATTCCTCTATATCCTTTCACACTACACTCTGCATTAACTAACCGGCATTTGTAATGCACGTAACGTAATACTCAGTGTCTTCCATCTCATTCCTCAAGTTCCTCCATCTTCCCACCCTTACTCACCAAAGAGGAAGATACCTTTAACTATCTCAGTGCTTTAGTTTACTTGTCTTCCTCTGGGCAACTGGTTACCCTCTCCTTTTTCTTGATTTGTGTCTAAATTTTCCAGATATTTCTCATCTTTGACAATCAACTGCATACACACTGACACCCACCCAAGTTGTTTTGTTTTCTTAACATCTCAGTCAATACAAAATGGATAAAAAAATATACATATACATACATACAAGGCTACACAAGCATCTCTGTAACTACACACGTGCATAATAAATAAATGAATACTGCTATTCAGTTTACAACAGTACTGAAGATATCATTTTGTCCAAAGCCTTGCACATTTCACTTATTAGGCTAGTAAGTGCATAATTTTTAACACCTGCCTTATTTCCTTTTTCTGCTTTTTACCCCCTGCAGCTGATGACCAGCTGTTACCAGCTTCTCTCCTCATTCAGCGGGCCTACAGAACCAGCCTTAGCTTCCTCTGGGCTCAATGTGACCCGCATCCAGGCCCTGCCTACAGAACCAGCCTTAGCTTCCTCTAGGCTCAATGTGACCCACATCCAGGCCCTGTGAGGAAATCAAGGGCAATGACGCAGCATCATACTGTGGCCAGGGAGTGTGCCCTAACCCACACCTCCCCACAGCAGTCATGCAAGCTCCACGATCGCTGCCTTTGAGGGATGCATTAGTACTTTCACTCATACACCAACCTTCAGATTAAGAGGTATATCTCTTGCAGCATGCTGGTTACCAGACTCTTAATGCTGCTATTGCAGTAGACCTAGGCTGCCACCCATTCTCAGGATGGGCGAGCAGATATCAGCCATACACTGCCTTCCTCCCCCGACCCATCCACTGCACATGAAAGCAGTCAGACACAAGTCGTCTGGAGTGCAGTACGACCATTATCCTCTGTAACATAGGACTGAATGTTATTTCCTTTGCACTTGTATATAAATCTTACGCTTGTCTTTTTTCCTTTTCAAGTTACCATTTAAAATTAGCGTGCTTTTATAATACCTCCTAAATTTGACGTAAAAAGCAGGAGTCAGAGTTTATAAAATAAACTCAATATACTAAAAACTAAGCTCCATGTGCTCAAACCTGCAAGTCCATTTCTCCATATAATTATTCTAAAGCCTCTAGGCATATTGCTTGCTACACAGATATTATCAAACTGCTCATTCCAAAGAATCACAGTTGACTTACTATAATTGTTTGTTTGTGTCTTTCAGCTTTTCCCGGTTAGGGGTCGCCGCAGCTGAACTCCGGTCCGCTAATGATTGGCAGTAGAGTTTTACGTGCTGGCTTGCCAGGCCTAATGCACAACCTTCAACAAAGGAATGCCCATTCATGCATGTCGCCACACAGAAGACGCTCTAACTGAGAATCGAACAGGCAACGTCTAACTGTGAGACGACAATGCTACCGCAGCACAACCACCGTGGACAGTTGACTTACTATAATATTTTCTTTTAATATTTTCTCGTTTCTCTGTTGTACCTCCTTCCCCCTCTAATTCCATCCCCAGCACTTCTGAGATTCAATGAATATCCTTGAAGCTGCAAACTAATTCATTCATACAAACACTAACTTCCTCCTGCTTTATATGATAACATCAGGGAATTCACTATGAGTGATCGATGCTACCAAGATTTTGTCACAAGCGTTGTCACCTCACAGTAAGACGCTGTCCAGTTCAATTCTCAGCTAGAGCGTCATCTGCGTGGAGACATGCGTGAATGGGCGTACCTTCATTGAAGGTTGTGCGTCAGGGCTGGTAACTCGGCATGTAAAAATCAACTACCAATCATTAGCGGACCGGAGTTCCGCTGTGGCGACCCCTAACTAGGAAAAGCCGAAAGACACAAACAAACAAACAGCCATACACTGCCCCCCACCCCTCCACTGCACATGAAAGCAGTCAGACACAAGTCGTCTGGAGCGCAGTAAGGCACAGGTCGTCTGGAGCACAGTAAGACACAAGAGAAAACAGTAAAATTAATTCCACAATACTGAAGGTAATCAAAATAAACCAGCTTTACTACCGGCTCCTCCAGCAAACAAATAAATCATCAGCACAATAAAGATAAATGGCATTCCATTCACTGGGAGCAAATAACACACGTAAACTGGTTTTGTGTGTTATAAGAAACAGCTTCAGCACTGATATGTGATTGTGAAGCTCATACATTACAAACAAGAGCTGGAAATGCATCATTGATTAAATAATTAACTTAAAATGGATACATAATCCTACATCTTACTCAACTTGAAATATAATTAATGAATTCATATAAAACTGAATGTAAAATACATTAAGTACAATGATTCACCTTATAGTGAACAATAAATAGCATCTAACAACAGTGTCTTTATAAAAGGTACGTACAAAAATGCAGTATACCAACTACATTAAACATAATGGCTTATCTTGTTAAAATCAGTTAAAGAAAGCTAGTAAGAATGTAGTCAGTTACAAAGGTTTACCTTATAAATGATCATTAAGACCTGGGGCAAACAAGGGTCCTTGTAGAGCAACCCATTTTTGTTCTCTGTATTTTTAATGATTTATGTTGGTTCTGTGCTTACTGTGATAAAATACTTTCACCTTGTGCACAGATGGAAATGGCAGATACCTGCATTTTCTGGATTTGAGTTTATATCACAGTTCCCTAGCAAACATAGCATGAGACTGATAGCCTGATTACAAATACTCTTGAAACACACACGATTGTACCTCTACAACTTATGAACAACAACAACATAAAGGAAAACAATAAAGTAGCCGTAACTGCAGGGGGCAAGTACTCCTGTACCCCCCGTAGTCACTTTATGTTTTTATTCTCAGTCAACAGTTCTCATACTCAGCACTATACAGGTACACCTGTGTCCACAGTCCTCGTACTCAGCACTATACAGGTACACCTGTGTCCACAGTCCCCGTACTCAGCACTATACAGGTACACCTGTGTCCACAGTCCTCGTACTCAGCACTATACAGGTATACCTGTGTCCACAGTCCTCGTACTCAGCACTATACAGGTACACCTGTGTCCACAGTCCTCGTACTCAGCACTATACAGGTACACATGTGTCCACAGTCCTCATACTCAGGACTATACAGGTACACCTGTGTCCACAGTCCTCGTACTCAGCACTATACAGGTACACCTGTGTCCACAGTCCTCGTACTCAGCACTATACAGGTACACCTGTGTCCACAGTCCTCGTACTCAGCACTATACAGGTACACCTGTGTCCACAGTCCTCGTACTCAGCACTATACAGGTACACCTGTGTCCACAGTCCTCGTACTCAGCACTATACAGGTACACCTGTGTCCACAGTCCCACAGTCCCCGTACTCAGCACTATACAGGTACACCTGTGTCCACAGTCCTCGTACTCAGCACTATACAGGTACACCTGTGTCCACAGTCCTCGTACTCAGCACTATACAGGTACACCTGTGTCCACAGTCCCCGTACTCAGCACTATACAGGTACACCTGTGGCCTTCCTTCTCCAAGACGATCCATTCAGAGAATATAAAAAATCAACGGCACTCAGGTATCAAATATTATTATGGAGCAAGTGACAATATATGAGTGTATATCAAACTAAAAAGCTTGAGTACCTGTGGCATGAACAACGTTGGACAAGCAACAACAGGTAAGCCAGTATCAGCTCTCCCTTCATTCTCCCACATTCCAAGAAAAAGAAATCCATTCACCTAAGCCTTTCCTTATAACACAGTCCAGTAAACCTCCTGATTTTATGGAATAATTAACTTTGAATTCTTCTTGTCCTACCCCCCCCCCCATGTTCTTTAAGGTACCACTCTCTATCTCCATATTCAATTCAAGAATTGCTCATATCAATCTTACATACAGTGGTATCATAAAAGCTGGATTTCTATTCACTATAAATTTTAATAGCCCTATCATCTTTCTTCTACCCTTATTACAGATATTCTCGATAGGCTTATTAAAGTCAACATCTTTGTCTACTAAGATAACTAAACCCGCATATTTAGACATCATATTTAAATCCCTATTTCATCCCACAAAAGACAAAGTTATTTTCACCTTTCCTAATGATATCAATGAACATTCTTCTGGAACAGCAAAAACTAAATATTTTTTCTATCATGTGTCTTCACTTTGTATAAATGGCATATTCAGATAATCTGTTCACATACACTATCCGCCGCTACTTTAATATTATCTGCATATTTCATATATCAACAGAACTATATTGTAGGTAGTAGGTAGACAAATAGACACATAGGTAGATAGATAGCAACTTTAATACTGATCCTTGAATTAAGCCTTTTCCAGTTGCCATCAATGTCCTTTCTTGTCAACTAAACCTACTCAACACTGTTTAATTAGCTACTGATCAACAAAATAAAATGACTAAAAGTATCAAATGCCCTGTTGAATATTAAAAACAGGACACCTACTCTGAAAACCATATCTATTACACTCAGCACTGTATCCAAAAAGTGCAGACAAAATGTCTTTGCTGAGATACCCTCATTACAGGCATGTTGCCTTTGGGTTGTGATCTTGGGTATACCCTAAATATCCAACCAGTACTGCAGGTACCACTTTTTCCAATACCTTACATGATTCTCTTGTTAGATTATTATGTCTATAATTTTAAATCGTCCTTATTTCCTTTGCCTTTATATATAAGCCCTGCATTGTTTTCCATTATTTTTATGTGCCAGCTTTTCTATTATATCAGCGATGGCAAAAACAGAGGGCAGTTAAAGTGTCAGTACATTGACTGGTTTATTTCTTCAAATATCATACCCATGTGATTTTTAAACTTGTAGATTACCTACATCCTGACAATACCTGCTACTCCCCAGTCTGCTTTTAGGGGCATTGGCCTATTAAATCACCACCTCTCAGAGATTTTACATGTAACATAGAGTGCTTCCCAGCAAAGTGCCGAAAAGATGCTCCTCTCTCATTAAGTACACTAATACCTTCTCAGCACACCTTTTGTTTCTTAATATATTTGAGCAACAATCTCTTCTTATCCTTAGTATTAGGAGTCAGAATGGTTTCATTGGTCATTCTGTCATTCTTTGACATGCTTTTCAGGTTTCTATTAACAATATTAAACACTCTTTTATTATTGTCACTGACCGCGGCCCTTATCTTCTATTATACCCTTTCTTACTTATTATGGAATTAGTCTCACCGCTTTATGCCAGTTCTCACTTATAGGTATTCTGCTCTCAACCTTCATTTCTGTTGCCCACCTTAAAATTAAATCTTTCACTTGCTAGTAAATTTATCACAGGCATTGTTCAAACTAACCTCCTTCTGTTCTTGGATTCATTGTCCACCTAACAACTATCATCTCATACCATCTCATTTTGGGTCTTTCCACATGTATTTTATTACCTATTCTTACATTGAATTACCTAATTTCTTTTAAGCCCTTATCAGCCTGCAATAACACCACCTTTATATATTAGTATGCCCTACAGGGGGACAATTTGTCAGTATTAAATACCAATCACTTACATTGAATATTACTATACCCAGTAGACCATTCAGTCACGTTGGTTACCTTGTCTTCAGAGTTATCTCATGCATGCTCAAATTGTCTCAAAAATTCTTTCTGGTCATACAGTCTGCCTCACTGTTATCCCACATTACTTAAAGCATATTCAAAATGTCCCATATAATATTAGATTTGTAGACAACTACAGAGGTTATGATAGCCATATAATATCAGATGTTGACAAACGGAGGTTATGATATCCATATAATATCAGACTTCAACACAACTACAGAGGTTATCATATCCATATAATATTAAACTTCAACATAGCTATGGAGGTTATGATATCCATATAATATCAGACTTCGTCACAGCTACAGAGGTTATGATATCCATATAATATCAGACTTCGTCACAGCTACAGAGGTTATAATATCCATATAATATCAGACTTCGACACAGCTATAGAGGTTATGATATCCATATAATATCAGACTTCGTCACAGCTAGAGAGATTATGATACCCATATAATATCAGACTTCAACACAGCTACAAAGGTTATGATATCCATATGATATCAGACTTCGACAAAGCTATGGAGACTATGATATCCATATAATATCAGACTTCGCCACAGCTACAGAGGTTATGATATCCATATAATATCAGACTTTGACACAGCTATGGAGGTTATGATATCCGTATAATATCAGACTTGAACACAGCTATGGAGGTTATGATATCCATATATTATCAGACTTCTACACAGCTACAGAGGTTATGATATCCATATAATATCAGACTCCAACACAGCTATGGAGGTTATGATACTCATATAATATCAGACTTTGATACAGAGGTTATGATACCCATGTAATATCAGACTTCGACACAGCTTTGGAGGTTATGATATCCATATAATATCAGACTTTGACAGAGCTACAGAGGTTATGATACCCATGTAATATCAGACTTCAACACAGCTACAGAGGTTATGATATCCATATAATATCAGACTTCGACACAGCTACAAAGGTTATGATATCCATATAATATCAGACTTTGACAGAGCTATGGAGGTTATGATGTCCATATAATATCAGACTCCAACAGAGCTATGGAGGTTATGATACCCAAATAATATCAGACTTTGACACAGCTACAGAGGTTATGATATCCATATAATATCAGACTTCGACGCAGCTACAGAGGTTATGATATCCATATATTATCAGACTTTTGACACAGCTACAAAGGTTATGATATCCATATAATATCAGACTTTGACACAGCTATGGAGGTTATGATATCCATATAATATCAGACTTTGACACAGCTATGGAGGTTATGATATCCATATAATATCAGACTTCATCACAGCAACAAAGGTTATGATATCCATATAATATCAGACTTCGACAGAGCTATGGAGGTTATGATACCCATATAATATCATACTTTGACACAGCTATGGAGGTTATGATACCCATATAATATCAGACTTCGACACAGCTACGGAGGTTATGATAGCCATATAATATCAGACTTTGACACAGCTACAAAGGTTATGCTATCCATATAATATCAGACTTCGTCACAGCTACAAAGGTTATGATACCCATATATCAGACTTCGACACAGCTCTGGAGGTTATGATATCCATATAATATCAGACTTTGACACAGCTACAGAGGTTATGATGATGGTGATGATGATATGTGTGGGTGTGGCTGTGTTTCTGACTGGTGATCAATGCTGGCATTTCAAAACTCAACATACTGAAAAATCTACAAAACTGAAAAAAAATGATTATGAAAGGAAATAAGCAGTTTCCTTTTGTCATCAATTAATCAATACTTGCCACTAAATTTCTAAATTCAGACACTTTGTCTGAATAGTGGCAGTTCGTACGTTCATAGGTGGATACTAGGCTAATGACCACTGAGGCCTACCTAGCCATGTTACCCAAATGTATCCCACAAGTTTGTGCTTTAGAGGTTATTTTAAGGGGTGTGTGTTAGTTTGGGCATGATATAATAGTTGCCTCTGTCCATGAGAAACGCAAGTGTCAGGTCATGGCTGAATTTTGGATTTCTCAACCACTGGTCCAGGTTGTGCATGAATAGGGTTAGGGAAGGGCTCTGTTTCACACAGGGATTGTCTGAGATACACACCTGTTCTTCCAGCATGTCCTATTTAAGTCACAATCAGAGTTTAAATCCTTAGAGCTAATTGTTCTGTTGCTGTTCATTTTGCAGATATACAAAAGGTACATCAGACTGGGATCCAAGGGTGTCTTGCATTTAAGGCATAAATTGTCTATCAGCGGTATATAGAGAGGGGGCTCTTAGGTGATCTGTACAGGACATTGTATTTATGACCTGTATTCTTTTCATGTTGCATGTGCCTGGTCAGGTACATACCAAAGGGGGGTATTATACTCAATGATGGATCTGATAATGGCCAAGTTCACTGGCATGATGAGTTCCCTGGATCTATATGTCATGCCATTACTTATGAAATGAGTGACATAGAATGATTTTCTTATTACCTTAGACACATTTGGTCAAAAGCCAGATTACTATCAACATGAGTCCCCAACCCCCTGCCTACTGTGTCTACTTTTAGGGGTGTTGTATCAATGAGACATTTTCCTAGGGTGGCTGACTTCCCAAAAGGTACAATTATACATTTCTTGGCACTGCGTTTTAAGCTGTGGCTTTGGCACCAGTCGTTTGTCTGTGTCAGACCTTCCTGTAAGATGCTAGCATCTTAGGGGCTTTCTATGATTGCTCCTAGCCTGCAATCATCTGCAAACTTGGTGAACCAGAGGCCCATTGATGTTGGCCTTGACTTCTGAAAATAGATGCTGAAGAGGAGCGGACCCAGCACAGATTCCTGGGGTACTCCACTGGTGACTGGCTCTTTGTGGAGATGGTGACTCCAGCCCTGACTTCCTGGGTCATATCTATGAGCTAGCTGGATACCCAGCAAGTTATATAGGGGTTTATGCCTAATTCCGTGAATTTGGTTACAATACCCAAGTTGAGTATTGTATCAAGTGAGTTAGCTAGGTGAAGGTAGGCAGTATGCAGCATTTGCCTTCATCCACTGCTTTGGTTACCTTCTGAAAGAAGTCCACCAGGTTCAGTAGGCATGACCTATCTTTGAAAAAGACAAACTGGGCTGGCATTGTTAATGATTTCCATGATAATGATTTCCATGACTTTGTACATGAGACTAGTCACACTAATGGGTCTGTAGTTCTTGGGAACTATTGATGATCCACCCTTGTGCAGAAGGATAACTGTTGCAGTCATTTAATATGTGCAGAAGCTATGGATGAACAGTGTCTCAAGCAGTCCTAACAGGTCGCATTTCAAGCTATTTAGGAGAAAACTCCTTTCCGTGATGTTTTTATAAGGTATGGCTTAGGGCTGGGGTTAGGGGCAGAGTTAGGGCGAATATCAGCTTGCATTAGTAAGGATGGGCAGGGGACCTTTAAATTGGTCATATGCTATGAAGTGTTCGAATATAGGTTGATGTGTTTTATCAGTGTAAGTGAACAAGTGTTACAATCACTCACACTGACTTTGTACAAGTGTTACATTCACTCACACTGACTTTGTACAAATGTTACATTCACTCACGCTGACTTTGTACAAGTGTTACATTCACTCACACTGACTTTGTACACATGGCATATGTTTTTGCCAAATTTAGAAGTTAGTGGGGTAAAGAAACTTCTCCTTTTCCTCTGTTGTATGATCTCAGAGTTGATATAGGGTATGGGGATGTAATTCTCATGTGTGTGTGGGGGGGTGTAAAACAATACTAGTTTTAAAGGTTTTACAAACCTGACAAAACCTTGACCTTTCAATATTTTGTGTATCAGTTCACAATGTAATCTGTATAAAAGAATTGATATATAGCCTTCACACATGCACTTGCATGCACGCGAGCACGTGCATGCACACACATAGACACACAGGTAGTCACACACACACACACACACACACACACACACACACACACACACACACACACACACACACACACACACACACACACACACACACATATAGATAGATGTATATGTACATATAAACATTTCTCATGCTCATCCTTTAATCCTAAATTCATTTTCCTGTCTAAGATGCCAATGGTTGTAGCTGATTTACACTTGCTGCATCTAGCAAATAGCAATTTTAACTGGCTAAATTAAAGAATCAGAGCACAAAACCTGGAAGTTTTGGCCAGACAGGGAAGGACTCTAGCTTTTATTTAATTAAGTACTGCTTTCACTGGAATACAGACTTTTGTCAGACTTTTTTTAACTTTACGAGGCAGAAATACGGTTTACAGTCATAGTTTTCAAGCCCACAATCTTGAAAATCTTGATGTGAAGACTGTAATATTAAAGCCTGTACTAGCCTCCATACTGGACTCATGTCAGCATTTGTTGCTGGGCCCGCACCTTTGAAGGACCCATGTTAACACTAATTCCTAGGCTCACATGGGTAGGGGATTCAGTATTGCAGATGTTTAGACATTGTAGTCTTTGGCATTTTGGTCTTTCAATATTAGAGTCTCAGTATTGTAATTTTCAAGACTGTGATAGTAAACTTAGAACTATGTGGCTGGTGTTTTTACTTTGATCAGGAGAGAAATATGTTGCTTGAGAATAACAGAAGGACACTTTGGGTTGATGTACAGATACAGAGCCTTACCATATACATGGTATTTAAATGTTGTATTTTGTTCTGACTATATACTTTGTACTTAAACATTGTGGTTTGTTCTGACTATATTCATAGTATTTATAGGTTCATAGGTTCATAGGTTAGTACTAGGCTAACTGCTCTTGCGAACCATTTTAAGTACTATGAGTATCTTAGAGATTCATAAACTTTGCACATTGTGTTTGTAAGACAAACACCTTAACCATTAGGCCACCCTCCCTAACTAAATGTTGTGGTATGTTCTGACTGTATTCATGGTATTTAAATGTGTGTTCTGACTACATACATGGTATTTAAATGTGGTGGTGGGTCCTGACAATACACATTATATTAAAATGGTATGACATGTTCGACCATATACATTGTATTTAAATGTTTTGGTGTATGCTGACTATATACATTGTATTTAAATGTGGTGGTGTGTCCTGACTATAGACATTGCATTTAAATGTTGTGGCATATTCTGGTACAGACAGGGTATTCAAATGTTGTAATGTGTTTTGACTATATGCATTGTATTTAAATATTGTGGTGTGTTCTGACTATATACATGGTATTTAAATGTTGTGGTGGATCCTAACTATATACATTGTATTAAATGGTGTGATATGTTCAGGCTATAAGCTTTGCATTTAAATGTTGTGGTGTGTTCTGACTATGTACATTGTATTTAAAAGTGGTGGTGTGTTCTGACTATATGCATTGCATTTAAATGTTGTGATGTGTTCTTACTATATGCATTGCATTTAAATGTTGTGGTGTGTTCTGACTATGTACATTGTATTTAAATGTGGTGGTGTTCTGACTATATGCATTGCATTTAAATGTTGTAATGTGTTCTTACAATATGCATTGCATTTAAATATTGCAGTGTGTTCTGACTATAAATTGTATTTCAATGTGATGTGTTGTGTTCTGACTATGTACATTGTATTTAAATGTTGTGGTGTGTTCTGACTATATGCATTGCATTTAAATGTTGCAGTGTGTTCTGACTATACATTGTATTTAAATGTTGTGGTGTTCTGACTATATACATTGTATTTCAATGTGGTGTATTCTGACTATATGCATTGCATTTAAATGTTGCAGTGTGTTCTGACTATACATTGTATTTCATTGTAGTGTGTTCTGATTATATACACTGCATTTAAATGTTGTGGCATCTTCTTGTACAGACATGGTATTTAAATCTCATGATGTGTTTTGAATGGGTCTACTTTGATTCACTGAAAACTCATTTCACTGAATTTCAATTCACCCTCAAAAAAATCACTGAAAGCTCAAATCACTAAAAACTCATTTCACTGAATCACATTTGACTGAATGTAAGTATTGTTGTGCAAATAAAACGTATATGCCCTTTTCCCCACTGTAGTGCAATACTGGAGTTAGTATATGTAGTTATGGGGGGTGGGGGCATAGCCCCCCACCTGCTTAGCTATTATATTTATGAATCTCATTTCAATGAAAGCTAACAATATAAAACTAAAAGTAGGTGGGGGCTATGACCCCCACACCCCGCCTAACTATATATACTAACTCCAGGATCACACTACAGTGAGGAAAAGGGCATATACATTTTATTTGCCCAACAGTACTTACATTCAGTAAAATGTGATTCAGTGAAATGAGTTTTCAGTGATTTCAACTTTCAGCGATTTGGTGTGAGTGTTTTCAAATTCAGTGAAATGAGTTTTCAGTAAATCAAAATAGACCCGTTCTAACTATATACACTGTATTTAAATGTTGTGGTGTTTTTTGACTATATACATTGTATTTAAATGTTGTGGTGTGTTCTGGTACAGACATGCTATTTAAATGTTGTGGTGTGTTATGACTATATACATTGTATTTAAATGTTCTGGTGTGTTCTGACTATTTTCATTGTATTTAAATGTTCTGGTGTGTTCTGACTATTTTCATTGTTTTTAAATGTTGTGGTGTATTCTGGTATAGACATGTTATTTAAATGTTGTTGTGTGTTCTGCCTATATACATTGTATTTAAATGCTGTAGCGTGTTCTGGTACAGGTGTGGTATTTAAATGTGGTGGTGTGTTCTAACTATATACACTGTATTTAAATATTGTGATGGACTTGACTATATACGGTGTATGCAAATGTGGTGCGTTCCAACTATATACATTGCATTTAAATGTTGTGATGTGTTCTTACTATATGCACTGTATTTAAATTTTTTGGTGTGTTCTGACTATATACATTGTATTTAAATGTTTTGGTGTTTTCTGACTATATACATTGCATTTAAATGTTGTTGTGGTGTGTTCTGACTATATACATTTTATTTAAATGTTGTGGTGTATCATGGTACAGACATGGCGTTTAAATGTTGCGGTGTGTTGTGGTGCAGACATTGTATTTAAATATTGTGGTGTGATCTGACTATATACATTGTAATTAAATGTTGTAGTGTGTTCGGACTATATACATTGTAATTAAATGTTGCAGTGTGTTCTGACTATATACATTGTATTTAAATGTAGTGTGTCTTGACTGCATACATTGTATTTAAATGTTGTGGTGTGTACCGGTACAGACATAAATATGAAAAGTGGCAACAGGTTCATAAATGTTTCTTTGAGGAAGAGACTTAGACAACTGGAACAATTCATAATTACAGAAAATATATCAGGAAATCATAGCATATGCTAGGAAATGATTCAGGTGTTAAAGGCAAGTGGAAAGCAGTTTTAGCTACAAGCACGTGGGTAAAGGTTGACCTGAGACAGCAGATGTAAAGGGACTATGAATGCAATAGCCGGACCGGATGACAAAGTGTGATACAGAGTCATTGTCAGTGTGATCTATAACCACAGCAATTACAAGGATCGGCAAATGGGAAACTTACTATTCAACAAAAATAAGTAAACTATTATTCTTTGATGGCTACTGCAAAAAAAAATAGTCAAAGTAAAATGTCAGACTTGTCTGGGTTGACCATGTTGCCAGCCCTTTATTGCAAATGTCTGTAGCCCTTGCACTTTTCATTGTATCCTTGTATCTTTTCTGTTCTCATGTACATGTTTAAAAAAAACATTGCAAAGGCTGCACAAGATAATCAGAAGAAATGAAAAATGGGTCTCACCTCCAGGGTTCCTTCGTAGGATGAACTTGCGGACTTCATCATAAACAAAGATTAACAAACTGTAAGGCAGTGCACAAAACCACCAGGTGATCCTGCAGAAAGAAACAGACACTTCATTAATCCTGCTACATCAATTGTCTTCTTGCAAAAAAAAAATGTTGATTTCCTTATTAAAGAAACTGAATGAAAAATGCGAACTGTATCACGG